>NW_018127898.1:8051438-8073952 GCF_001952655.1 Monopterus albus | reverse complement strand
GAAACTGTCATATCTGTGTAGCACGGGCCCATTTCACCCACTGAGCTGCACGGTAGTGCACAAGTATGCTGGGGAATGGAGTGATATTACTGTTGTGAAACCAGGCCGACGTTTGTTGTGAACTGACCAGAAATCCTATAAGAGACATGGGATATACACTGAAAAAAAGGACTCACAGGGTCTTTGGATTTACACAAATTATGCTAGTATATGCAACGCAATTCATTCATGTTTCCTCTGTTAACATAAGTCAAACAAGTCAACCCTAGAAGGAAATTATGTTGGTTTGACACATTATCATTGTGTGGGACCGATGTACACATTACAATCAAGTAAATCCAACAAATTGTTTTGTTCAGTGTGCTTGCACTGAAAAAAAAGATTTGTTGTTAGAATTATGTTAACAGAGGAAACATGAATGTATTGCGTTGCATATACTAGCATAATTTGTGTAAATCCAAAGACCCAGTGAGTCCTTTTTTTTCAGTGTACCCTATAATTAACAGTAACACTACCTTAATTTGTTCATATTGTAGCCACACATAATTTGAATACAGTGATTTTGTTTCTGTTTAAAGGCATCTATCAAACAGCATAAATGGTCAAACTCTAATTATGCATATACTAATCAAAGGTGATAATAGATTGTGACCAATGTTCCATTGTATAACCTGTCTCAAATGTGACTACATTAGTATTAATGTAGGTGATAACTATTTCACTTCTGTGACTGTAGTTGTCAGCTCTGGGGTTGGAGGTCGAGGGGAGCTGAGTTTGGCAGAGGTCCAGTGCCACCTGGATAGAGAGGGGGCTTCTGACCTGGTCATTGACCTCATTATGAATGCTACCAGTGACCGGATCTTCCAGGAGAGCATACTGTTGGCTATCGCACTGCTGGAGGGTGGAAACACAGTCATCCAGGTAGGTAGAGGTACTGTAATACCACAGTTCTTTTATTGGACAGATCTGAGTAAGGAAGGAGTCCATCTTTCTTCATTTTAGTGCTGATTTATTTAAACCACAAGCAAAATTACAAACCACAACCCGAGTGGCTCCTTCCTCCAGACATCCACAGGCAGGCTGCTGGAAAAAAGAGCTCCCGGACACACAGAGCCTAATACATTTATAAGTTTTGGGCTAACCACTTACACAAAAAGATTACAAAACATCACGAGATGGAGACAGTCTGACGTCTCCATCTCTTATCTTATGCTCCACCTGCTTCAAGCACTAGTCATAACAAAATGAAGAATTTCAATGTGTGTGTGTGTGTGTGTTGTCACGTGGTGTGTAACTAAAACATTCATTCAGACAAAATACTCTAACATGAGATTAATACAGGAAAGAATTGCTATCATAGTTCACTTCTCAGAATCAACATTCTATTTGCTAACCTTGAAACAAAACAGACTAGGGCAGACTTTAAGTCATACTAAATTGCATTACTAACACGTTTGATTCAACACATTGTCTAATAATTATCTGACTGATTTATTAATTTCTAACAGTACACAGAACAAAAAATGCAGAGCAGGGTGGGTGCTAAGTGCTACAGTAGGTGTTAATGAGGTCCAGCACTCGCATGTCTAGCCTGCAACAAATGAGACTCCTTCAGAGGCATGAGCAGAAACTCAACAGATAGATGTTACTTCAGAAGTTCAAAGCTGTGAGGTCAAGAATAGTAGTTATTGCCCTGGAGCTCCACTGTTGTCAACAGAAAAAAATTAAGTGATGAAGAATGACTTAAACAGAGAAAAGATGCTCAGTTGTTAGTGCATTTTGAGACTTCACATTTGGGTGCAGAAAGCATTCTGACATTTATAGACATTTTGAGGTGTGAAAAAAATGAAAAATGAGTTTGGGCAATGAATAGAGAGGAGTAAGAGAAGTCAGATGGGAAGAGCAACGGTCTGCTGGGAGCAGCCCAAACTGTGCAGCCAAGCACGTCATCGCCTCCTCGTAGCCAGCCAGGGGTTGCTATGGCACTGGTAATTCTTTGCGAACCTCAGAGCAAGCAGGTTGAGAGGGACTAGAGCTTTTGTGTTTGCAACTGCATTATTCCACCTTTGCAGTATGCTCTGTGTGTGTGTGTGTGTGTGTGTGTGTGTGTGTGTGTGTGTGTGTGTATGTGTGTGTCTGCACGCATGTACTAGAATATGTGTATACATGTCTTTGTGCCGCTTGTAAGCTGTCTGGGTGTATTCTGGTTTTGTGGTCAGCATATGTGTGCTCTTGAGTGTTGTCTCGTATAAACAGGCCTGTTGCATAATAGGCTCATATTTGCATAGTGTTGTTACCTGACGAGGCTTGACTTCCCAGAGCATACACAAAGGAACTCACATGACTCCTATTACATAAGCTGCTGCCTGCCTCCGTGCCTGGGTGAATGACGCCCTAAGCACCAGGCCTCCTAACACTCCACACAAACTTTAAATTGGGTCATGTTTTGCTGGTGCAAAGAGGGCAATAAATGGCACGCAACCTGCCAAGAAGAGATCCCATATATTTAAGTAGCACTCGGGTGTTACCTGAGGAAACTACACTCTTATCTGTCTTGTTGATTTAGCTGTCACTTCATGTGCTGATTGACTTTTCTGAGGTCAGGGCATGATGAAGAAGATCAGTGTGCACCGCTGATAATAGCTTGTGGTTTACAGTTTGCACCGGGTGTGGATCTTCTTCTTATTTGTTTGTTTTGTGCACCCAAAGCTATTGTGTTTGCAGAGTTGTTTTGTCTTGTTTGAATTACAATTTTCAGTTTTACGCATTAGAATATCAGAAGGTGCTTAGGGTGTGAATTAGAACCATTAGTCATAACTATTGTACCGTCAAGTGAAATAGCACCAAAGTTAATTGTGTAAATTGCATAGGATCAGTAGCTAATGTCATCTGACTCTTACTGTATGTACAAAGACAGATTTCCTGCTTTGCATTTGCTAGCAGAAAGGAACCTCACATGAACTTGATAAGCAAAACAGTTTATTGACTTTTACAGGAATGCTGTAGTATTTTTAAGAAGTGTCTTGTTTCACAGTTTATGTTAGGTGTTTTTCTCTTCCTTTGGCACGATACAAGGACAAGTAAGCCTTTTTGAAGGATCATGAATGGTTCAGAGTGAATTTTCAGCATATCAGCAGGTGCATCACATTTCCCTGTCTTACATAACGATAGATTGCCTGCCCCTTTTTAGACAGAAGGGTTCTTGTTGCCTAAATGAAACTCGGGACAAAAACATGCCCACAGATTTCTCCAAGCAGCCTGTTTGTTTGTTTTTGAGGTAATTCAGGGTCATAGCCTAGTCAACACCACTTCTGGGAAAAAAACAAGTATAACAGAGGTAGATGGGGAACTGTTAGTTTGCTTCAGAATGAATTTATCCAGTGCCCAGACCTATACTTGATAAGACAGCCCTGAGGTACAGGGTAAGTGAGTTACTGAATACAAAATGAAATAGGTAACAACACAGCCTTTTTCTGGTTTCACCTCACCCAGTGTGAAAGAGTAACAGTGTTATAGGCCATCACTGCTTTCCTGCCAGAGATGTTTATCTGTTAGCCAAAATAATTAGGCTAGTGTGGTTTCCGTAATACATCATCACTTAAACACAGGCCTGTTTAAAAGGGCACAGTGAAAACCAACTCCTCATATTACTGATGTTACACGTTTTCTCAGTTGCTTTCATACATTTCTCAGATCAGAAATGAAATTCTCTAAGCTACTTGTTCAGCCTCGACACCATCCGGTCACTTGTGCACATCATATAAGCAACAAATTGCAAATTCTTGGGCACATTCATGCAAATGATTATATACAGCTGTCTATTGTTTTGTACATGACCAGTTGCTACTGTCATGTTGATCAAAATATATTATATGGTTCTCTGATGAATAGTCTGACCTCCCAAACCAACTAGTCATCAGCTCACTGCAGGCATATTTCTGTACAGCTCTATCAGACTTTTTTGAAATCGTATCTGAATTGTTGAATTGCTCTCAGGTGCATCTTCACTTTGACTAATGAAGAGGAACGTGTGATGAGTCAGATCAGCCAATGATCCACCAGCTCTCTACTGTAAAATAGCTCAGAGGTGCATCTCATGAACCTTCAGTTGGCAAGTGTATATATAGACAGAGCACTACACAGTGTTACAACTTCTGACTAAAGGAAGAACAAGAAAATGAGCAGCATCAACTACCAGGAAAAAGAAGAGGAGCAGGGCTGTGTGGTGGAAGAGTAGGGAGGCAAAACAGAAAGAGGGAGAAAAGGCTGAGGACAACAGCAGGTTCCTGATGAAATAAGGGCCACACTCGTGCACCATGTTGTCAATCCTGGCCATACAATGGCCGAGGCTGGTCGAAAGCAGCCATGGTTTTTTTATTTCTAATGTTACATTTTTTCCTGTGTGCTATGCAGTGGTGCAAAACACTTTGTTTTCTGTATCACAACGGCAGTAAAAACGCTATAATCTTTCTCAATAAATCTCCCATATACACTAATGTGAAAGTATTTACTTTTGAGATAAACTAAGGATTTTGAGCAAGTGATGGGCTTTTGCAGTTAATCCATTGTGTGGTGCTGTTTGTACAAGCTATTTGGGGGCGGCTGTGGCTCAGGAGGATTTCCTAACCGGAGGATTATCGGTTTGATTCCCGGCTTGTCCAGTCAACATGTCGAAGTGTCCTTGAGCAAGACACTGAACCCCCAATTGCTCCCGGTGATGTCACCGATATGTGAGTGTGTGAGTGTTTGGGAGTGTGAATGGGCCGAGTAGTGTAAAAGCGCTTTGAGTGTGCTGTAAAGCGTAGAAAAGCACTATACAAGTATAAGACCATTTACCATTTGGATAAATGCTCTTACTGTTCTGCAAATATCAAGGATGATTTGAGAAATGTACCAAAGCGACTGAGAAAAACTGGTCTTCAATTAAAATACATAATGTAACAACAGAATCTCAAATAAAGCCTGTAGTTTGGTGACAGTTTTAACAGAAACAACCCCAAATCAGAAAAAGTTGTGACAGTATGTAAAATTTGATGTGATACCTCATCAGTTTTATTCTTTGTTCAAAATAACACTCATTTCAAAAAAAAGTTGGGACGGTTGCATTTCAGGGCCAGTAATGAGGTAAAACAATGAAACAATGATCATATTTGAAACAGGTGATGCCAACACCATTATGATTTGGTATAAAAGTGGCATCCAGGAAAGGCCAAGCCCTTTAGGAGCAAAGATGGGCCGAGGACCGCCAGCTTACTAACATATGTGTGAGGAAAATTATTGAAATGTTTAAAAACAATGTTATGTCACCCTCTATGGGGCAGAACGTAATTAAAGGATTCAAGGAATCTGGAGGGATTTCAGTGTGTAAAGGGCTCAAGTCTAAGCTGGATGACCGTGCTCTCTGGTCCCTCAGACGACACTGCTTCAAGAATCATTACTCTTCTATAAGTGATATAACCACATGGGCTCAGGATGACTTTGGCTCACCTGTGTCAGGTACTACTACAAAGTGTAGTTACATCCATAAATGCCACTTAAAACTGGACTGTGCCAAAACTATGTCAACAGTGTCCAGAATTGCAGTCGACTGCTCTGGGCTCGGAGGCATCTGGGATGAACCATCACACAGTGGAAATGTGTACTGTAGACCAATCAGTGTTTCAGGTCTTTTCTGGAAGGAATGGATGCTGTGTGGTCCGGACCAAAGACGGAAAGGACCATCCAGACTGTTACCAGTAACAAAACCAAAAGCCAGGGTCTGTCATGGTCTGGGGCTGTGTCAGTGCTCTTGGCAAAGGGAACTTACACTTCTGTGATGGCTCCATTAATACTGAACACTACAAAGAGATGTTGGAGCAACATCTGCTCCCTTCAAGACAACATCTTTTCCAAGGACATGCGTTCATATTTCAACAAGACAATGCAAAACTTCATACTGCACCTTACCAAGGCCTGACTGTTGAGAAAAAGGGTGTGAGTGCTGGACTGGCTTGTCTGCAGTCTCGGCCTGTCTGCAGTCTCGGCCTGTCCCCAACAGAGAATGGGTGGCACATTTTGAAACACAAATTGTTTCAACAAAGACCCAGGACTGTTGTGCACCTTAAGACTTCTTCGCAGAAGAATTGGGACAAAATTACACCTGACACACTTAATCACTTGGTGTCCTCAGCCCATAAATGATTTTTAAGTGTTGTAAAAAGGAACGGCAACATCACACTGTGGTAAACGCTTTACTGTCCCAACGTTTATTAGAATGTGTTGCAGCATCAGATTTGAAGTGTTTATTTTAAACAAAGAATAAAAATGATATGGTATCCCATCAAATAATGCGCTGCTGTATTGTTTTCAGTTGTATAACAGGACACAGATGATTTACACATCACTATTTTCAGTTTTAATTTAGATTTTATATATTATATACTTATACTATATGCCAACCTGTGCATATCATCATGGACCAGATAGGTTTTTCGACATTAATTGTTGTCAAGTGATGAGAATGATGGTGTGTCACTGCTGCTGGGCTAACTTAAGCACACACGTATCACACATAATATATCACAGCATAAAACTACACTCTTGCATACTCATCTGCACACGCCATTAGCACATGCACATAGGATATACTTAGAGGCTAGAAAGCTTATTACACAAACAGCCCTTAAAGAGAGTTTGTGTTATGTAAGTGTCGAAGCTCTGCTCCTCCCTGCCCACTATCCATCTATTCAACACTGTCTTCGTTACCTCAGATCCTTAACTGTCACAGGAGCAAACAGGTGTTACCACTCTTATGGGCTTGTTGTGGCACGCTGCTACCCTCAGCCCCGTTCAAGCATTGAACCCCCTACCCCACCCCACTGCCTACCTCTGCTCCTTTCCGGTTCACTTTACAGCTACCTCTTGGAAGGCTTTAAAAAGATTCTGCAAAGTGAGTTTCCAGGTATTGCTGTCATCAACATACCAGCTCTCCTCTAACTATAGAGTGGCTGTTGAATTCCCCCTTTAAATCCAAGTTTATAGTTTATGAAAGTATAATTATTTCAGTCCTGCCCTGTGCAGCTTTTTAGTCAGATCACCCACATGTTTTTCTTTTTTTTTTGCTGCTGGGTTATATCACTGGATATATTTTAGACTTTGCTTAGGTTGTTGTCTGCACAGATTCTTAAAATCATGCACTTACTCTGCATTATTTCACTTTCATTTTGACCACCTATCTTGTCATAGCTTAAAGGAGCAGATCTCTGAGGTTATCATTTGGGCAGTGGCAGAGTACGCCACTTAATCCCTCCAGTCTGCACAGAGACAACTTTGTCATTCACTGAGGTGTTGGGCTGGAAAGGCGGGAGACAGATGAGAGAGAGAGAGAGAGAGAGAGAGAGAGAGAGAGAGAGAACTAGTGGTGTCAACAGGCCTTACATAACTGGCTCGTGTTGATGCCAGGAGCCGGGTGCCAGCTGAAGGGGAAGGGAGAGAAAAAATAGAAGTGCAGAATGATCAGGCTCTGCTGTGCCACCTTGGAGAATCTGTAAAATGGTGAATTGTGATTCAACTGAAACCTGCTGTTCATCAAAGCTCCTATGAGGAATAATGGTACTGTGGTGAAGTCTAAGAAGAAGGCTAGGCTGCCTCAGGGTGGACAGCTTATAGGCTGACTTATTAATTTATTCGATTAAGGCGTGGGATCTAAACATCAAGTAAATTACCCATAAACCATGTCCTCATGTTTTATGAGAAGGCCATAAGATGATTTCCTAAGTGTATTTCCATGTTAACCATGAAGCTGATTATTAGTTTTTAAATTATTTGACACTGTTGCTGATGCAGTAGCTCTGATTGAACAGTTTTTTTCAGTACCTGAAACTATGTAATCAAAGCATAAAACAGCATGAATCTGAGCAAGCATCTCATGCCAGTTTTTAGTATTTGACAGTTTTTGATACTCATTTTGACTTTTATCAGAAAGTACTGAGGTTTGATACCCAGAACTAGTTGGACTCTGTGTAGAGAGAGCACCGTGCAACAGTTGCTGCATGCTGTCCCTTTTGCATTCAGCATATATATGCAAGTGTTGGCAACATTACTCTCATCACATCCATTAACAAATTGAGTTGTTATGGGCATGGGTCTATTTAATGTGGTAATCTTTTAAAGCTGCAGTCTTGAAGCTGTTGTCTCTGGAGCTGGTTGCATAAGTCTGACTCTTAATGAGATCACTATCAGTGAATGACCTTATCTGGTCAACAACATGATGCTAATAGCTAGAAAAACAAGCAAGAAGAAACGGTTGCATAAAAGAGGTGAAAAACAACTACATTTGCTTAATGCTTTAGCAAATCTGTGCATCCCTCAGGGCCTGGGGCAGGTGATTCTGCAGAAATTCTCACTAAATAAATTTCACAGTTTCATTTATACAAAAGACTTTCTGTGCTGATCTCACTTCTGTGCTGCGCTATACCCTGCATGTTTTTTACTGTTTGGACATATTTCCCTTCTCAGAAACGTAACTGAGTTGAGCTAAACCTGGAAAGAGTCTTATGGAACAGAGTTTTCAGACTGGCCCAGAATCTATGTGTGTGATAAATCCTGCTTGCACCAGCCCCACACATCTCTCCTCCCACTTTCGAACTCTCCCTCCTGCCTGTCACACTTCGTGCAGTTCTGGCACTGAAAGGTAGAGCAGGGTTTTCCTCTCTCTCTCTCTCTCTCTCTCTCTCTCTCTCTCTCTCTCTCTCTCTCTACTGCTCACCCTTTGTGGGCTGATGTAACAGTGTTAGAGGCCTCTAACACCATGTGCCCTCACTGTAACCACTCAGCTGATTACAGGTCTTATGTAAGAAGGAATTGTTGAGAGGAAAATGGGATGTAACATTTGAGCCCACTGCAGAAAAACAACAGCTCCCTGCATGCAAGGCTTTCAAGCTAGATTGCCCTGTATAGTTCTTTACAGAATATAAACCACCTCAGCTTGATATCACAAACCTCTTACTCATGCTGCAGCAAACTTTTACTGTTGCATACTTGCAAAGTTCAGAAAAGCAGAAATTTTGTGGTCTGTTGCAGTGCCACAAATGTAGTTCTTTTTAATGCAAGTGAGCTCACTTATACAAGCATGTTTCTGCAGCAGTGTGCATTGCAAGTGTAAATGTGTTGTGCTGGTATGCCTTTGTTTATAGCCCCTTTTCCACCACCTGGTACCAGCTCAACTCGACTCGACTCGTCTTATTTGTGTTTCCATCAGTGAGATGTTGGGGATAGTACCTGGTACCTTGTACTATTTTTGGTATCACCTTAATCAAGGTTCCAAGTGAGCAGAGGCGATACCAAAAGGTGATGTGTAAACACTGCTGACTAGTGATTAGTCAGAGAAATTGCGTCATCAATGTGCGAGATATCCTGGAACAAAGAAAACGTCATTTTTAAAAGCAACGTTATTTAACGCTAACTGCTACTTTACTGTACTAACTAAAAACAATCGCATACCGAGAATCAAGAACAGCGTGCCTTCGATCTCCTCCACTGTTACCATGTCAGTTGCTGACGACGTAACATCAGTATAATGCTGTGTCGCTATGACAACCGGCTATACTTAGAGGGCACTATCTGCAGTGGAAAACCAAGCACCTGGTACCAAAAGTGAGTAGAGTTGAGTTGAGTAGAGCCAAGTTGAGCCGGTACCACACGATGGAAAAGGGGCTTATGTGTATGTGCATTCACGCTTGCACAGTAGGGTGTCCTCATATGGGAGTGGTTGTGTTTTTGTGTGCACATGTATTTCAGTTTGGCTACATGTAATTCCAGTTGTCTTTGTTCTTGCTACTGCTTATCTGTTCTTAAGTGTTAACAGCCAGTGTAGCCCTCAGGGTGCCAGAACCATGTTATACCCAGGGGGGCAGAGGGCAGATGGTGTACAATAAGGTGAGCATGGTGAGGCCTTACAGCATGTTTTCTTGCCAATATGAGAAGTATTATATTCACTACCAATGAAACGTTAGGACGCATTTTCCCATTCAGTTCAGTGGGAAGGTGTTTGAACTTTTGACTGGTAGTGTACGTGTTACTAACCAAACCCATTGCTCTCAGCACTTTGTAGACATTGTAAGAGAGATACAGTGATAAAAAGTGGCCAGCAGAGGTTACTAAATAACAAATGGCTTCTGACCTCCAACACCTTGATCTCTGAGTGAGGTGCATTTTGAAAAGAAACATTCTGAGTAACATTGTACATACAGTATGCTGTTGTTTAGTTGAAAGTCAGCCAGCTTGATCAGCATTTTGGAAAAACATTAGTTCATAAGAAAAGAAAGAGCCCAGAAAGTGATGTGTAATCTCCTCTTATCTGGAGCGTCCAACAAGTAATCATTCTTTAAAACACTTCATTGTAGCTGAAAGCCACCTACAGTATAAATTACATGCATTGTCCTCTATGTCCATATTTTTCTTTAGCGGTCATTTTACCATCGTTTAACGGGGGACAACAAGTCTGAGAAATTCTTCAAGGTATTTAATGAGCGCATGAAGCTGGCCCAGCAGGAGATAAAAGCGACTGTGACAGTCAACACTAGTGATCTGGGCAGCAAAAAGAAGGATGAGGAGCCACCAGACAAAGACACACCAGCACGCAAGAAAGGTTGGAGATAAGAATTTTAGGCCACCAATATAACTTGAGTAAATATTAGATCATATGGCACCTGACACTATTAAACTAGAAGAATAAATGTCACCTTCTGTGTAACATGTAAACACCCTTTGTACTGAACCAGAAACTGCCACATTTAGTGTATTTAATCTGATGTTGTAATAATATAATTTTTTTCATAAATTAATTAAAGTTCCCTGAAAAAAAAAGTCTCTACTCATGTTAATGATTTTAAAAATCAGTATGTGAATTCTCAGATGACCATTCTTGACACTGCTGTTTTATCTCCAATGGTCTATGTTTGCTTCACTCTCCTATACCTGTGGTTAGTTAAAGACGTGCCGGTGGTGGCAGTGGTAACTGAGGAAGTGAGGGAGCAGCTAATGGAGGCCTCTGCTGTCACCAAAAAGGCCTTCACAACCTATCGCCGTGAGGTCGAGGCTGAAGAGCACCAAGCAGCTGCTGATGGCTGCCCTGTCCCAACGGCTGACAAGGGTCAGGACGAAGGCGAGATGAGCGTCATCATCACCATCATGCAGCCCATCTTGCGCCTCATGCAGCTGCTCTGTGAGAACCACAACAGAGATCTGCAGGTGAGCCATTACACCAGTTTGTTGTTGCTACAGGGCTTTTTGTTTTGCCTAAACCCACCCCTCGTCATGCTAACGTTTCCTGCCCTGTGTTCGCAATTTCAGTCATCACAATCGGTTATACAGAAATGAAACCATGTTTAAAATAGGCACCATTTGCAGAACTTGCAGCTGTTTCCATATCTGGTAGCTATGTCTGGTTTCACTATGAGGAGTGTTTTGGTGTTTAGTAATGGCTAGCACTAGCAGCCAAGACAGAAGACTTCATTGCACTGATTCTTTTTACACTGGAAGGCAGGCGCTCATTAAATGACAGTTGGCTCTGTGCTGAATAACTCTGTCTCACCTAGCTTCACCCAGTGTAGCTACATGGCCAAGCAGCACAGATGATAAAATCCCTGAGATGTTTCTTTTCCTTCTAAAGGCCTCACTGCTGTCTGACTGCTTTACAGGCTTGCATGCTTAAAGGGAAAACAAAAGAAGCCACCATTGATAAATTTCTTATTTATCATTTATTATTTATTTTAAGAAAATGTTGGAAAAATGTTATTTAGATTCCCTGTGTAGAACCTTAAAGGGGCGTTTCTTGTACCAACTCGCTCTACAGACCCTGAGACCATCAGCCTGTATTAACTCTGTTGGACATCACTTCTCAAACTTTCTGCTCCCTTGTTGACAATGACATATCACACCATCCAAATTCATGGTAAGATCATGAATCCTGTTAAAGAAGGATATGCTAAAGTCTTTATTTTATCTCCATTTCCAGAACTTTCTGCGCAACCAGAATAACAAGAATAACTACAATCTGGTGTGTGAGACTCTTCAGTTCCTTGACTGTATTTGTGGCAGTACCACAGGAGGACTGGGGCTGCTGGGACTTTACATCAATGAGAAGAATGTGGGACTCATCAACCAGACTGTGGAGAGCCTGACTGAGTACTGCCAAGGTCCCTGTCATGAGAACCAGGTGATACATGTACACACAGAGACCATAAGTGTACAAGCTCACACTCAAGGTGCTAATTGAACAATATATTTAGTTTCTAGTTTGTCTTTGTTTTTATTTATCTACTTGTATAAGCCCTGTTTTTCACTTTGACAATCAAATGCGGTTTTCTTCTAACACTTTATCAAATTAGCCTCAGTTTCTGTTTGGCTGTAATTAGTCCTTCATGCACAATACTAAGCTGCCATACTGAGGCACTCGTCTTGCTTCAGCAGTGTAACACCAGCCTACTCTGGGCAGTGTGCCCGCGTTTGTTCTCTGGCATGGTTTAGCATCGCTTGGTCTTCTCACATGATGGTGGTATCCTCTATTCCTGCTTTTTTGCTGCAGTATGGCAAGTGTGAAACCGGCATGACTAAACAAGCTACTGGCTAAATGCAGTCGCTGTTTGATTTCATTTCAGCTTCTTCAAACAGTGGTAGAAGGGGGACTGTAGGTCTAAACAAAGCTCTTTGTTCATACAGTATCTACTCAGAGGGAGAAGAGACTGATGAGTGCTGGAAAGATTTTTGAATGTGTGTCATTAAGTACCTTTCTTAAATGGTTTCAAGACACTTGCTCCAAACCATTTGGCTGCCACAAGACGTTGTTGAGTTTTGGGTTGTGGCACATGTTTGGCAAATAAACAGGACTGTTCACTACAAAGCCAATACTTGTGAGCCTTGAAATGTGCCAAACCTCATCAGCACATGGCTTTGACAGGATTGGTAAACTTAATGGAATTTGATTACTGTCTGTTCTTGTTATTACTTTTAATGTCTGTTTTTATTTTGTAACTTTGGACTTTCTGTACAGTGCCCTTGTCATTTTATATGTCACTGTCCTGGCCAGGGCACCATTGACAAATATGTTTCAAACCTCACTGGGTTTTTTTCCTGGTAAAATCTAAGTTCATTAAAGAAAAAAAAAGAAATTGGCATGGGGCACCACACAAAAATTAAAAGGAATGTCCTGGGTCAAGGTTGCAGTTAACCAAATTTAAATTTGTGACAAACATCTTTCTTTACCTCAGTCTTCTCAAACTCATTTTATTAATGTATGTATTTTACTGCTGTCCAGATACCAGTTTTGGAAGTTTTTCACTAACAGTTTGTAATCACATGATTTTCCAGTCAACATTCAATAAGTAAACATGGCATATTGTTCTCCTCTTCTATTGTTTGCAATTTAGTAAATAATTTTTGAGGTTACCTTATACAATGGAGACCCAAACATCCTAGAATTTGATTTCATTTACTTTCATTTCATTTGTTCCTCAGAACTGCATCGCCACTCATGAATGCAACGGTATTGACATAATCATCGCTCTCATCCTCAATGACATCAACCCCCTTGGCAAAAAGAGGATGGATCTGGTGCTGGAACTCAAAGTGAGTGATTACTGGTTTGCATAATGGGTTTGTTAGTCTTTGTTTCACTGCTGAATGGTGTATTTTTCCTGTTCCTGTAGAACACTTTTTTCTTGCTGACAAGACATCACACACAGATATTTTTCTTAAAAATACTAGGAGTCATACTTACTCAGGTTTGCTGCTCATTCATTGGCACTAAACAGTGAAACCTGCATGTGCTCATATTTATTAAGGAGTCACAATGGGGTTTTGTGCCAGGAATAAAGAAGGAAAGCAGAACTGCAGGAATTTGAGCGTTGGTTTTATGCAATATTTATTTCAAGGCGTTCCCATTTAGGGATGCAAAAATCAAGGAAAGAGAGAATGGAAATTTATACAAATACCCTCAGCACCCGATTTACCACTGCTACGGCTGAAATTTAACATCAGGAGAAAGCAGGTGTAAAATTGGCAGCATTGCTGTCAGCGAGATCTCATCGAAGTTAGGAACACGTTTGAAGAGGGAGGTGTTTGTAAATCGCATCACTGATCAGAGGAGAATGTGAAGGACTTTTACAGGCTTTGAGGTTAAACCATGCTTCATTTACTGAACAAAATGAAAGATGACTTGACTGACAGGAGACTACGTGACTGCAGGCAGCTCCGAAGTATGTTTGTTGATTTTTTTTTTTTTTTCCCACCCATATTAAACTTCAGTAGCATTAAACACACTCTTTTCTGCCGTCCCTCTTGGTTCATCTACCAGCTGAAGTACATTCAAATACAGCTGCTTATTTACATCTTTAGTCTAAATGGAAAAAGTGAGGTGCCACAATTTTTTCCGTGCCAATTCGAGACAGGTTTAGTAAGTATCCCTCTAGAGATTTACATTGATTAACATTTTTTTTTTAAAACATAACTTTCACAAAATGAAATCCATAAAAATCAATGAACTGCAAAGTTACTGTATTAATGGCATCACTGACAGTAGCTCTAAAAATTACTTAATACAAGGTAGTCACAAGTGTAGCGATTGTTATTACAGTCAAACCCCAGTGTTATGGACTGTTTGGCTTCAGTAGCTGAGGTGAAGATGAATCATTCCCTGAAGCTTATCACTGATGAAAGAAAATCTTGAAACGATGTTTGCTCAAAACAGGTGTGTCAAAATGAGCAGGCAAAGTAAGGATATTTGGAGTTGGATATCCTCTTTGATGGTTCTTTATTTGATTTTAATACTGTTCTCTGTACTTGTCTTTCATAGAATAATGCCTCCAAGCTTCTTCTTGCAATTATGGAGAGTCGCCATGACAGCGAGAACGCAGAGAGGATACTGTACAACATGAGACCTAAAGAGCTGGTGCGTATGACTCGTCCAAATCGTCACACAGAATTAAGTGAAAGTTATCTGACAGTCTACATTCTTGCAGGTGGAAGTGATCAAAAAGGCTTACATGCAGGGTGAGATAGAGGTGGAGGATGGAGAGGAGGAGCACTCTGCGTCTCCACGCAACGTTGGTCATAATATTTACATCTTGGCACATCAAGTAAGCCACCAACTATCCATAAAGGTGGAGTGGAGACTGGCACCCATCAAATATATAGCACGTGGCCAATTGATTATCAGTGCATTAACTGTTAATGTCTTGCTCAGCTCCTGTTTTTTTGCCTTCAGGCTATGTACAGCTCAGTAGCAGAGTATCTGTTCACATCGTTACTTACCGTCAACTGCAAAAATTATAGCTATGCCAGGCACTCTGCCAGTCCTCACCCTACAGCTGTGTAGTTGAATGGACAGAGCATTTTGCATTCAAAGAAAAAATAAATGGCATGTACTGTGCTGACGGTGTTTGTTGTCATTTCAGTTAGCCCGTCACAACAAGGAACTCCAGGCTATGTTGAAGCCAGGAGGGACGTACGGGGAGGGTGATGAGGCCCTGGAGTTTTATGCCAAACACACAGCTCAGATTGAGGTTAGCTGTCTGAATTAGACTTTGCCATATGGAATCTACTGCTGTCATTTCTGTGTCTTATTTTGAATTTTAAGGTTTTACTTTGAAATATTCCCACATGTGTACTATTTTTCTCTCATATCTGTTATAAGAAGGCTGTGTGAACCTGTGACAGGTTTTGGCATGCAAGTTGACTTGAGGCATGTGATAGTGTTTGTCTTGGCCTGCTTTTGAATTTCACTGTGTAATTTGCCAGAATGACAAGCACCTTTGGCATGTTGACACATTTCCTTGTGTGTGCTCAGAGGAAGGAATGCTGATGGTTGACAGTGCTCTGAACTAAAGTTGTTGGTTCAGTCTATCAGCTACTTTCATAAAGAAAATAACCATCTTATTTGTATCACAAACTCCAGTTTGTACTTTAACAATATTCAGTCAGACCATTAGAATTAGTGAAGCAGCCAACTTTTGTATGATCTAACACTGGGCTTTGAAGACGGCAGTACAAGGTGAATGTTTATTTATTATGTTTATTAATGTCTGCTGCTATGGTTTTGTACAGATCGTACGACTGGATCGCACCATGGAGCAGATAGTCTTTCCGGTGCCCAATATCTGTGAATTCCTCACCCAAGAGTCCAAGCTGCGTGTCTATTACACAACAGAGCGGGACGAACAGGGTAGCAAAATCAATGACTTCTTCCTGCGCTCTGAAGACCTCTTCAATGAGATGAACTGGCAGAAGAAGCTGCGAGGTACTGAAGAGGCTACTGGTAACACAAACACAGTTCCCTGTGCGTCTTTCTCCTCAACTCTTTATCTCCTAGTGCCTGGCTTCCTCGTACATCCCTCCAGGCCCCTGAGAACACCCCCTCCCACCAAGGGGATGCAGATACTAAAGCCCCTTTCACACATGCTGTCGATAAACATTTGGTTAATTCTGCACATTGGCATCGTGTGAGCAGAAAATGGACACTGAAGATTTTCCTGAAAAGCAATTCCCAAAATCAAGTTAAATTCACATCTCTTGTGTGAATAAAAGTGATAACATGCAGGACAGTTCAGAATACAGTGGAGATTATTTCATTAAAGTGATGGGTCCGGGAATATACAGTATTGTGTGAAGCAGACCTTCAAACAGGTCTAACCTGTAATTCTAAGTTCCATTTGTCACATACCTCTCAGGTATTAGCTAGTAAATCAATAGCAGGTGAGCAGAAGAGGATTTCAAGACTGTTTAGGTATCATTCATCTTCACTAAACAGGGCTGCTTTGTAAACTATATTTTGTAAGCTATATTTTATTAATGTCAGTTGAAGATGCATAGTATTTACTTGTAACATCACTTTTAAATTAATTCTTCTTGGGGAGTTCTCAGCATTGCTGCTTTTCTTGGCAAGTAGAAAAAACCTCATCTGTCTGTAAACACATTTTTATACCTTTTTTTTTTTGCTATACATTGTAATCAAAATGCAGTAACTCATAATGATTGAAGCCAGCAATGTTGTAGGTTCCTTGTGTGAAAGGGGCTGCATTGTGCTCCCCCTACTCTGAACCCTGGAGGGATGGAAGGGGACAGAGCATGTACACCTTGATAACAACTTGCCAGCTTTTTATATTGCAGAATAGATATAACTTGATAAAAGGCAGTATATGTTCTACAGTGTTGTAAATTGATGTATTCCAGCCAGGAGAGAGAGAGATCTCAGTTCTGTGAACATAATGTAGAGGACACTAGTTCAATACCCAAATAATTTTTATACATTTCACTAGCATTTTTGCTGTAGAAATTAAATATCATTCTTGTAAAGAGATTTATGTGTCATGTTCCTGTTTTATTTATTTTTTTGTTTGTTTGTTTTTTGGCTGTCTGGAAATGAGGGAAATCAGAAGGGAAGGCAAAAGCTTGGATTAATATGGTCATAGTGTTAACTTTTACACCATTCATTCGTTAAAGCCTCATGCACCTGTGAATGAGTTTCAAGACAACTTTGAGAGCTTGCTAGTGTGAATCATTGATCAACTGACGTCTGAGAGGACATGAGTGTAGAATATTGTCTTATGTCTTGGAAAAAAGCTATGAACTGAGCATGAGGCCTGTCCTTGGTCTTAAGTTTTAGTTATTTTTTTTATGTTTCAGTTTTATTATAAGCAAAAAATGGACAGTAAACAATAAACATGGGAGAGAGATGCATATGACGTGGTGAAGATCTTTGGCAGGGTGTGGATTGTTTTTATATGTTACATCTTAGCCAACTGAGTTAGCAGGATGCTTCAAGTCTATCCCATCTTAATGGGATTAGTGAATCAACCTTCTTCATCTACCTGCCAATTTGAGGTCATGTTCAGTCGGACACGGCACAGCCCTACTGGAGACTAATCAAGGCTGGGTAGTGGGCATGGGGATAGCTCAGGAAAAGGAAGAGAAGAGTCCTCTTCATTTTATACTTTTTTCACAGATTTTAAATGCCATAGTTCTGCCAGAACACTTTTTAGAGTTCTCCTTGCAACAGGGCAAGTCCCCATTGACCTCATGGTTGTTAGCTACTGTGAAGTAACTGACCCATGGTCAAGCCTGAAGGAAGGTGGTTTTCTAAAATGTGAAATACGTGATAGCAACCACCTCTCTCCTATCTGAATGGATCAGCACAGCTAGAGGCTGTTTTGTGGTGCTAACCACTTGTCATGAATAGAGTGAATTCTGTTGCAAAAAATCCCCACCCACAGTTCTTTTTTTGATGAACAGCTGAGCTCAGAATAGTGTTGGCTACAATACTGGTCTCCTGACCAAGACCCGAGTATGCTGTGTGTGTACTTGCATGCAAGTTTGTATGTTTTTTTCTCTCCTAAAAATACAAAATCATTGTGTCTGTGAAATGCGCATGACAGTTGTTTTTGTGTACTTCAATGGATTTCAGTTTTGCCTGATTTTTTCCCTTTCAAATTCAATCCTTTGTTTACAGTTTTGGTGCTGCCACTTAATGGATATATGGATATATATGACTAATATGTTTTAACATTTCTGACAGCACTAAAATATTCCACCCAACTTTGGAGTATTCAGTAATGGTGGAAAAAAAAGAAAAAAAATGTTCTGTTGCATCTAACCAAGCACAAAAGAATGCATTCATCTATCCCCATAGGGTATTTAAACACAGTATGCTTGAAATTACAAATTAAATCCAGGGCTTGTGTTCAGGTCAGGATGGTGGCTGGTAACTGTTTTAGTTGCCTAGCACCAACCAAACCGTATCACAGTTGCAATTCTCTGTAGAAAGTGAAAAACCTTTGGCATTGAACATCAAATTTAGCTGTCACTGAATGTAAACTGAAGCATCAATGTATTTGTATGGCATGAGAGTCTGGTATCTACTGCCCATGACGAAGTAAATTACCCCAGTCTTTGTCTTTGTCTTAGCTTTTATTACAGTTATCTGGAAATTAAATTTTTATCACAAAATCTATGCATTTTTGTCCTCTTTGGTGTGAAACACTGATCAATCACCCTATGTTTAACTTCTACTCTAATCTAAAAAGTCTTGTGAATTTGTTTTGATAAACTGGTTGATGTATCACACAGTTAACATAGAGTTGTCTGCATGATGATAGGCTGCTGCATTCCTCTCTTTGCAGTAGAGTAACTTGTGTTAATTTGCCTCAACATCCTGTCCTCCAGCCCAGCCCATTCTATACTGGTGTTCCAGGAACATGTCCTTCTGGAGCAGCATCTCCTTTAACCTGGCTGTGCTCATGAACCTGCTTGTGGCCTTCTTCTACCCTCTGGAGGGTGTCCACAGAGGTCAGTCATCTTCAGCTTTCATCTATTTAAACCTTCTTTCCTCACACTCTTTAACACTTGGAGGGCGCACACAGTTGAATGGGAGTCAGATTTTAACCACGTGTGTGTGGTAATTAACACTGTTACAGTGTAGAATGTAGGAGTGAGTGGTACAAACAGAAGCCTTTTTACACAGATTGTTTTAGAAGGTCAGGTCCTTGGTGAGAATGGATGAAGAAGAGGCTGTCTGTGGTCCTGCTGTAGACATTTAGATCTTTTTCTGAACTGTCCACTGTGGGTTAGACAGTGTTCTAGTAGTAAAATGCTAACTCTATAGACTCTTTTAAGGACTCTTTGCTCTGAGAACAACTTCATGTCCACTTCAAGTCATGTGATCAGATCACATAAGGAAAGATACATTATTAGTGCATAAGACTTTGCAGAACACTGTGTACTTCCTTGCCTGTGGTTTGGGTGTAGCCCCACACCTCCCTAGCTGAAGTGCATTTCACCACAAGTGCAGGTGTGATGAGAATGTAATCTGAGCTGAAAACTTATATCTTGAACTGCAGTGCCATCACAATAGACCAAGAAATGTTTGTTCTTTAGTAGGTTACCAGATTTATCACACCACCTTCAGTTTGATTAGTCTTCTTCTCTATATGTATCACTTCTGGTGACTTAGGTACATACTGTGCTCCACCCACAAGGCCAGAATCTCTAGTGTGAAATATAATACCATGAGAATGACTATGCTGCTTCAGATAACATTGAGAGTGACACTCTACCTGATAAGAGATTGATACACATGACATAAAATCTGTCACACCTCTTATTTTAGTGTCACGTAATCAACAACTTTCCCTCCTTGAATTAAAAAGAAAAGGGCTTTGTCATGTAACAATTATTTAAAAGGGACTTCCACCTTGAGACCAGAGCAGACTTTCTAAAGGACACCCACCACATATATCCATGTCTGACATAGGAAACTAAAGCCACACAACAAATATTTACCAAACAGCCTTTGGCTGTCTGGCGACAGTGTTGCTATTAGTGACAAACATGTTTAAATCCAACTTTAGTCTGATTTTAAGAGCTCTCCTCCACAGATTTCATTCCTACAACTAGAAATGCTTTTAACTCTGGTAGTTCCTGCATCCCATTCTCCTCTTAGATTTCCAGTTTCTTGCCAATATCAATCATGACAGGAAGTAAATACAGACCCAAGCTACATTATTTCCTAGTAAAAGAGGTTCTTGTAGATACCAGTCTCTGACTTGTGAGGGGTTTCATTGTTCAAGTTGCAATTATGTCTGGAAAAAGCCTCTGATATGTCCAGTTTGTTGTGTAATAACAAGGAAGTGCCATACAAACAGATACCTCATGTCAGCAAACATCCATTGTTTAAGGCAAAGTCCACAGTTTCATGGTTTTAGTGTGACATTTTCAATGTGCACTATTTTTAACTCTCACATGATGGACTTATGACTATACATCAGACTATGTAATTAAATCCTACTGAGAGAAGAACTACAGATATCAAGTCTATAATTATTACTTATTTAACTTGTTAGACTGTCATCTGTGGTCAGCTTTTTTACCAGGAATTACAAGACAAGGAACATGAGTAACTTAGATTCTTCATGAGATCAACATATTTGGCCTTTTTCCCTCACCATATTAACCCTGGGTCAAATAGACTCTGTGATCTGTCAGGTGGTCACAACTTCTAACAGACTACTCAGAGATAAAATACTGTTCATTCAAAGAGAGATTTCTAGATCATACTAATACCTGCATAATAGGGGTTTTTGACAAACCAGGCAAAATAGTGACAGACTTGATTGTGTTTTTATGTACAATTTCAGTTTTTGGTTTGTCTTATTCCTTTTGTTTTTCTTAGTTCTCCTTCAGGGCAGTATTTGTGGGGATGTGAAAACCACAGCCATTAAGGCCTCCATTGTTTTACTGCAGGGTTGCAGAGAGAAGACGCACATTGTGATTCGCATAAACTTTCAATTGTTCTGTCTGGGGTCAAATGGTGAGGTCCCTTTTGTTTGAACTTCCTCACAGCGGTATAGAAGAGACAAAAAAGAGGTTGTTAGTTAGCTCTAGAAACTTGGTGTGGTTTTTGCTGTCAAAGGTCTTCAGAGAGCTTGCCAGTTTATTCTAGGACATGCTAATCAGTGTAATATGAGTTAAATGACGTGTCTTAAAACTGAAGCCAGTTGTCAAGTGAAAAAATATCAACTACTGTTCATCTGAATGCCTATACACACATACTGTCAATTCTTATGAGGTCAAGTGCTTCCTGTTAATTTTCAAAACTTATTATTGTAAACCTTGAATAAACCAAACTGCTCTAGTGAACTTCATTTGGGCTTGACTCGCAAATACTGCAAGTTTGATATTGAGATACTTTCATAGCTTTAGAAAATGCTTAATTTGCAGATTGTACAGACATTTTAAACACCATAAAATCCCCTTAAACATTATTGTGCCAGCTCTCAATTGATGCTTCCTCTCTGTGGTTTGTATGAAGAGAAACTGCGGTTGGAGACTTTTCCCAGTAGTGTGCAGATGTATAGAAGTCCCAGAAAAAAGCACCTTGAATAACTACAGTTTATGCTGTGGCCTAGTTTTGGTTCATATATCTGCATGATCATTTTCTCTTTGCAGTAAACTAGCAAGCTGTGTATACTGTATTTACCTTGGTGTAGAGTAAGTGTTTTTTAATGTAAAAGTTAGTCTCTCTCTTCATATAGCTGCACAGTAAAACAAGTAAGAGGGAGGAATGGTCTTAGACTGTACTGTAGGTGTGTGACATCCTAGCTGTTGTGTCTGGGTTCACTGTTAAGCCCAGGCACCCAGGCGGTCTGTTACAGTGCAATACTCAGGACCATCCCTGTTGAATATAGCTGGAACCAAGCACCACTTGTATTTTTAGTCAACTGGTGTTATGTAACAAGTACCTGTCATGTGATCTTTACACAGAGCAGTAAGAAGAAGGAGGCCTTAGAAGGGGGAATTTCAGATCAGTGTTAGAGAAAAGAAAATTTGACTTCTTTTCCAGCTTCATAAATGCATTTGCGTATTAATACAGAGGATTTAGATCAAAGTGATGCTGCCTTTTGGGAGCTCATGTTAATGCTTTGCTGACCTACACTGATTAATGTTGAACAAATAATTGTAAAAAAAAAAAAAAAAAAAAAAAAAAA
>NW_018127898.1:8019865-8051373 GCF_001952655.1 Monopterus albus | reverse complement strand
CACATTTTCAAAACTGCTGTGTTCATGAATGAATCCACTGAGTTATCTTAGTGTTCTAGTGACACTATATTTTGGCAATGGGTTTCTACACCTGCAAGCATCAGTTTCTACACCTGGCATCTAGCTTGGTAATTTTACTTCTACTTGCTAATGACATAAATGCATTGGTAGAACTGTTTTTGTTGTCAGGTTTGCTCGGCCGCTCTGCCTCCCTCACCTTTCCTACTGTTTCTTGTCCATTAACACCCTTTCCTACTGTCTCTTGCCCATTTACACTAATCACGTTCACCTGTTCCTCACTCCCTTATCACCAGCTGCACTTGATTAGGTCGCTCACTATATTACCTGGTTTCACTCCTCAGTCACTTGCCGGTTCGTTCTTGTCTCTAGGCCATTTTTTCTCCATGCTGTCTCGTTTTGTTTTTTTTCTTTTTGTATATTATTATTTCCTAGCCAGCTACTGTTTTGTGTTCCCCCCATGGACTGTTCCTCTGGACCGTGGCTCCACTCTCCCCTCCCAGGCAGGTCAATCATCTCTCTGTCTCCACCTTCAGTAACCATCATCACCACCGACCAGCCCAGGAGTGACCCAGCCTACGCAGCTCGGCCCAGCTCTCCATCTCCTCACCTCCTACTGTTGGTCAACACCCGGTTACTACTCATTGACAGGACTGCGCACTATTTCCCTCTGTGCATTTTGTTATTTCTCCTCATCACTGTACATAATAAATCACTGCTTGCATCGAAGTCGGCTACCTGGGTCCGCCTCTTTCCCGTTCGCTCACTGACAGGTGCGGACGGCACATAACATTTGTAGTCGGCTGTGATGTCCTCAAAGGTAGAGAAACCTGAGGTTAAAAACAAATCTTGTCTCTTCTCAGAAAAGCCTTGCATGCACATTTATAATAAATATGTAAACAAGTAAAACTGTTTACAAAAATTCAATTTTAGATTTTAAATTCTATTCTGGATTTTACAGGGAGCCAGTGGAGAGAAGCTAATATGGGAGAGATATGATCTCTCTTGCTAGTTCCTGTCAGTACTCTGGCTGCAGCATTTTGGATTAACTGGAGGCTTTTTAGGGAATTATTGGGACATCCTGATAGTAAAGAGTTACAGTAGTCCAGCCTGGAAGTAACAAATGCATGGACCAGGTTTTCAGCATCACTTTGAGACAGGATGCTCCTGATTTTGGTGATATTGTGCAGGTGAAAGAATGCAGTTCTAGAGATTTGGTTTATGTGTGGTGATTTAAAGGACATATCCTGGTCAAAAATGACTCCAAGGTTCCTTACAGTAGTACTGGAGGCCAGAGCTATTTCACCTAGAGTAACTATATGGTTAGACAGCAGATTTCTAAGACTTTCAGGCCTAATGACTAAACCAAGATAAAAATCGCTGCAGAGAAGCACAGACATCTGTCAGATCCCTATAGGAGCAGTACATAATGAGCACTGCAGGGACTTTTGTTTAGGGAGAACTGCAAAAAGCTGAATAGGAAACAGATGAGCTGAAAATGACGGGTGGGGCGGAGGGTGTGGATGGGGGCTGTACAGCAAAGTCTGACAGCGGGTCTTTAAACTAAGCAGAGCTGCTTCAAGTATGGACGCTCATCAATGACAAAACCATGGAGTGGGTGCAAACAGTTTCCAAGGTGAGAACAAGTCAAGATACGAGGTCCCCTGTGCTTATTGTCCGGGTGCTGGATGTGGTTTTCCCCAGCCTCACCTGTTGCTCCCTGTCTTTCAGAAAGCTAGTAATCCACTGACAGGTTGTGGCAGGTACCGTGAGCTGGGTCAGTTTGGAGTGGAGGATGTCCGGGTTGATGGTGTTGAATGCTGAGCTGAAGTCCACAAAGAGGGCTCGTGCATAGGTCCCTGGTGAGTTGAGGTGTTGCAGGATGTAATGCAGTGTCATGTTCACTGTATCGTCCACTGACCTGTTTGCCCAGTAGGCAAACTGCAGGGGGTCTATGGTATATAAAGGGGAGAGTGGATATTGGTCTATAATTAGCTAGAACACCTGGGTCAAGAGTAGGCTTTTTGAGTAGAGGTTTAATTACAGCAGCCTTAAAAGCCTACAGAACATAGAGAGGTTAATCAGATCTAGTATGGACATGTTGAATAGGGGTAAAATGTCTTTGAGGATCCTGGTTGGGATGAGGTCTAAGAGACATGTCGATGATTTAGATCAACCAACTGTTGAAGTCAACTTACAGAGATCTATGGGAGAGAAGCAGTTTGAATATAAATTGGGCCTTACAGATGTTTCTAAAGCCACTAGACATCTGTGAAAGTTGTCTGAAGGATCTGTTAAATTATTTCTCTAATAGTTGTGATTTTATTTGTAAAGAAGCTCATGAAGTCATTACTGCTGAGATCTAAGGGAATATTAAGCTCAACAGCACTGTGGCTCTTTGTCAGAAAGAAACCTGTGATTGTTCTTATTTTCCTCTATCAGTGATGAATAGTATGCCATTCAGGCACTACAAAGGGCTTTTTATATGTTATTAAACTATCTTTCCAGGTTAAGAAAAAGTCTTCTGATTTAGTGGAGCACCACCTCCTTTCCAATTTTTGTTATTAAAAACAATTTGCGTGACTTGTCTCACCCCTGGGTAATTGGATTTCTGCTTAAAATCGATGAATGATCTCTAATGTTGTTTGCTTCATCCAAAGGTACCTTGGAGCCCCATCTGTCTGCCCTGCTGTGGATGGCCATGCTGGTGTCTCTGGCTATTGTAATCGTCTTGCCTCAACCTCATGGCATCCGAGCGCTCATTGCCGCCACCATCCTACGCCTGATTTTCTCTGTAGGCCTGGAGCCCACTTTGTTCCTGCTGGGGGCCTTCAATGTAAGGGTGCATCAGTGTTTTCAAAAAAACAATAATAATTATTATGAAACGTGACCCAGATATGGTTTACTGCCCAGTAGATGGTTGACTGCAACTTGCCTTGGTGCAACGGCACAGTCACATGCCAAACATTAATTAAACAGCACACTTAGTAATACTGGACTAGCACATAGTGCATAAACCTTGTGACTCCCAGTGCTGGAACATCAAACATTAAACCCATATTTTGCATTGAAGTTAACACACTGTTAAGTGTTGATGTCTGAATAACGATTGTTTGAAATGCTATGTTGTCTCTGTGTTTCCATTGTTCTTCAGTTATGTAACAAGGTCATCTTCCTGATGAGCTTTGTTGGGAACAGAGGAACCTTCACACGTGGCTACAAAGCCATGATCATGGATGTAGAGTTCCTGTACCACCTGCTCTACCTGATTATCTGCACCCTGGGGGTCTTCGTTCATGTCTTCTTTTACAGCTTGCTAGTATGTGAGCACACACACACAAAACATACAGTATAATCTCAACATGGTGGGGCAGTGGTTAGCACTGTTGCCTCACAGCAAGAAGGTTCTGGGTTTGAGCACCAGCCAACCCGGTGCCTTTCTCTGCGGAATTTGCTTGTTCTCCCTGTGCCTGTGTGGGTTCTCTCCGGGTACCCCGGCTTCTTCCCACAGTCCAAAGACATGCAGCTTAGGTTGATTGGCAACTCTAAATTGCCCATAGGAGTGTGTGTGGTAGTCTGTCTCTGTGTCAGCCCTGTGATAGACTGGCGACCTCTCCAGGGTGTACCCCACCTATTGCCCAGTGTCAGGTGGGATTGGCTCCACCCCCCTTGCGACCCTGTTCAGGATAAGCGATATAGATAATGGATGGATGGATAGGTGCATAATCTTAACCCTGTATACACATGGACAAAGACACCCAAGCAAGTGGTATGCTGGAAACAGTTTCCAGCTTGTCCTGAATAGAAATGAAGATGGCATAGTGCACAGTTTTTCATTGTTAATTTGCACTAATCCAAAAACACATGAAATTAAAAACAGGATTTACATGCTTACAAAGGTACATACTGTATGTTCTCTGCCAACCTTAATAACTATGAGATGTTGGCAAGGATATTTAAATAAAGGCTATGATCCAAACAAAAAATAGATTCTTTGTCTACTGTAGCCTTTATTAGCCCACATGCTCACATTTGTGCACACACGCCCTTCTGTATTTTTCATGCATGTTTTCCACACATGTACTGTACATCTCTCTGAATCCTTCCTCTTCCCAGCTCTTTGATCTGGTTTACCGAGAAGAGACCTTACTGAACGTAATCAAGAGTGTGACCCGCAATGGCCGCTCCATTGTTCTGACAGCCGTCCTGGCTCTTATCCTTGTCTACCTCTTTTCCATTGTGGGTTATATCTTCTTCAAAGATGATTTCATTTTGGCTGTCGACAGGATACCCAACAAAACACTAGGTATGTTGAAATACAGGCTTCTCTTTCTCCATACTGGGATACTCATGTCCTCCCTAACTCAAACACACACACACACACACACACACACTGGGTTTTCATTCCTTGTGGGGACTTTACATTGACTTACATTCATTTCCTATAGACTTATCCTAACCTTAACCTAACACCTAACCCTCACTCTAACCTTAAACCATGTTGCCACCCTAAAATTCAGTGATTGCCAAGTCCCCACAATGTGAGTGTGTTCCCCATATTGTAAGTAAAACTAAGGCACAAATACACTGATCTCTGTTAAAAGAAATGTATTTTAAATGAAGTTAACAAATACAAAGTGTGTGTATTCAGAAAAACTTAATGTTTGATTCACAAAGGTAAAACCTGTACAAAGTGTGCAGTTGCATAAAGCTTTGTGTTCCCAACTGAACAGAGCATGGAGCCAGTATGGTGGGAGAGTTATTCTCTGGTGGAGTGTGTCAGAAAGAAAATGCAGAAAACTGTTCAGCGGAGGCCGTGATGGATGGTGGGTACACAAAAGTCAAAGGTAACTCTCGGTATGTTTGACTAGGGTGGAGGATGGATGATGAGGTTGAAAAGTTCTTTTAAGTTTTAAGGAGTATGATCAGGAGATTACTATGTGTGTGTGAGAGAGATTGTGTGCTTATGTCTTTCTTTGTCTGTGCCTGCTTCAGTGTGTGTAAAGGTCTTCACAGACATCTGTCTCAGCCAGAGGAGATTCATCCCTCTGAGCTGTAAATCTGGGTGGCTGGGTGGTCATGGGCTTAAACCTGGCCTGGCCAAAGGGGGATATTCGATATTTAGGGAGCTGGGTCTAACACCTCGGGGTTAAGACTCCTTATGGGGTATTTACTAAAGTTTTGTGACTCCTTTTTTGGCAATAAATAGTGGAATTGCGTGTTCATATTTACTAAGGAGTCACAGTGGAGTTCTGTGCCAGAGAAAAGAGGGTGTTGGTAAATTGCAATTGTAAATCACTCACCAGAGGAGAATCTGACAGACTTTTACAGACTTTAAGGTCAAACCATGCTTCAGTTACCAAATGAAATAAAAAATGACTTTACTGGCAGGAGATAACATGACTGCAGCTCCAAATTATGTTTGTTGATTTCTTCAACCATGTTAAAGTTCAGCCACTGTAAGACTTTCATACATGATTCCTCTCAGGCCACACAAGTGCTATACATGCACCAGAGGAGGTGTATTCAAATGAACACAGCTGCAGCACATTTACATCATTCATGTTGGTAAATCTGGTACATCTGACGGTAATTTTTGACAGGTTAGTACATACTCCCTCTTGTGCATTTTAGAGGGCTGAGCCTAAGACCTGATGTAGGGGCCTAGGGTTGAAAGGTTAAGAATTAATTGCCCTCAGCTGCAAACAGGTGGATTGGGAGGATGGGTGTTGTTCAGTGATGGTGCAGAGGGCTTCTCTTTGCAAACAGTGACCTCTTGTAAACTGACCTTCATGGGAAAATTCTCCAATCAAAGATGATCACATGTGCCACCTTAAAACTGATCAGCTAACTGTGTCAAATCCTCAACCCGCCTGGAACCTGACTTCCAGGCGGGTTCCAGGTAGACTTCCCTATCCATCACCACAAGGATCTTAAATTATGGTAGTCTGGTGACTTGTTCTTTGTGTGGATGGTTTGGGAACATTCTCGGTGTCAATTTCCCCTCACAGGCTCTTGACAGGATTGATTCAGTAATCCAATAATACTATGTAAAAGGGTATGAAGTGCATATAGTTATGGTAGTAAACTGGATTGTAACTCTTCTATTTTTATTGTATCTGTTTTCCCAGGTTAATAAATTTAAATTTGAAAGTATCATGAATGAATAATTATCATGCAGCTGACTAATCAGCCTATATAGAGGAACTGACCATCTGACAGTAATGGTATGTCTCCATAGGTTCCCTTGCCATCCAGCCATCAGCAGTGGTGATTGAGGACAAGGAGCGGACATGTGACTCCCTGCTCATGTGCATTGTCACAGTATTGAGTCATGGCCTCAGGAGTGGAGGAGGTGTTGGAGACGTCCTGAGGAAGCCATCCAAAGAGGTAAAAATGACAGGAATGTAACAAAACAGGAAGAAATTACACCCAAGTTAGGTTTAGATTTCGAGTGTAAAAAAACAGTATCATTAAATGTCCAAAATAGTCTTTTTTTCCTTATGGCTTTCAAGTTGTTGTCTGCGATCTTTCAGATTCTGGTAAATTTTTATACTTTAACAGCAAAATGCAACATGCATCAAACATGCTTGCTCAACCCCACCCCCCCACTGTGCACACAAAGATCAAATTAAAATAACTTAACTAAAAGTAGAATAATAAGGGTATTTATGTTTAAGGAGGCCCTGACAGAATCTTCATAATGTGTATTTAATGTTCTGCTAAAAGTACATTACACATTTGACCAAGTAAGCAAAAAATATTGAAATAATAAATCAATTAATCGAGAAAATAATTAGAAATAATAGATATAAGTTTGCCTTCCTCAGAAGGAAGGCAAACTCATACAGACCTAAATAAACTTTAGTTAGCTTAACATTTGTGTGAATTCTCTGTAATGTTTTCAGTTGTGTTCAACACATATGGATGACTTCTGTACAACTGGATGGTACCCTGTATGCAGACGGGCACCATGGGCTCCATATTTACATAATATAACTTTTATTCCTTAAAGTATATTAGATTTTTTTTATTTTAGGTAAATCTTAGTACATTTTTAGCATGGGAACTTTGCCTTCATTGTCTCAGATGTTTAGAAGAATTTGGAGTTCAGTCTAGTCTGCACATGAGAAAATAAATACTTTTAAGTGGTTCTTAACCAAAACAAACATTTGTAACATTAGAAAAGCAAAGCTGTAAACATCTTCTGTGAGTAATATAGTAACAGTTTAGTAGGGTAAGTGTGTGATATCTGATGATTAGCTCACTGAGTTTCCTCCCTTTGATTTGAATAGGAGCCCCTGTTCACAGCCAGAGTGATCTATGACCTGCTCTTCTTCTTCATGGTCATCATTATTGTCCTCAACCTCATCTTTGGTGTCATCATCGATACATTTGCTGACCTGAGGAGTGAGAAACAGAAGAAAGAGGAGATCCTGAAGACAACATGTTTTATATGTGGTGAGAGATTAACTAAATATCAATTGTTTTTATGCATGGTGATGAATAAAGAAACATTTGTAAGACTGAGTCACTTTCTTGCTCACCTTTTTTAAGCCATTTGGCATACTCAGCAGTTAAGGACTGTCGTTCGACAACATTATGGCAATGTGACTCATGACCTCCAACATATATTTTCCTGTCTTTTTTCCCATCATTGCTATATTGTAGTCGCACGCCCTTCTTAGAATTTAATAAAGCGGAAATGTCTTAATGTTCCATTTGAGTCAAAGCTGCAATTGATATTTGACACACTGCTGTGTAGAACTGATGCACAGCACAATTAGTAGGTGTGAATGCCTAGGCTTGCATATGATGACGAAATTAAGAGAAATCAAACAAGTGGTCTGCTGCTGTGCCTGCTGTTGCACGAGCGTGTGACTGCTGTGATGCAGCTTCGCATCAGGGCTTTGTGCAACATAGGGGCTGTTTTTCTGGGTAGTATAAACAACTAAACGCCTCCTCTTCCCAGAATGAATGATTAGTCATGGCAGGTGCTGCTGTGGAGGAGGAGTGTTTCTTCCTGTTGCCATGTGGGTCTTGACCATGTTAGACTGTGCACTCACTCAAACACTGGCCTCATCCATCACTAAACAGACACTGGCATTGCATCTGAACAATCTTGGTCAGTTGTGGTTTTTGGTTCTGGTTTGTGTTGGGTAACAATATTAAGGGTTATTCCTCTTTTGCAAATGCACTTCAAGAACATGTATTATTTACAGGGATTTGGTGTTGCAAAGTCTGTGAACATTTTTAGATGATCCTCACCTCTCATTCCCTCATGATCCCACTTCCTCTTGTTTTTTCAGTCATCAGTCAACCTCATTTATGTCACATGAGCGTTTATGTAACATTGCAACACATAGTGTATTTCTTCATTTTTCCAAAGAAGTGAGAGCATTGGGTTTATTTTCTCTCTCTCTCTCTCTCTTTGTACGTGTATGTGTGTCCTGCATTCTTAGGCTTGGAGAGAGACAAGTTTGACAATAAGACTGTCACCTTTGAGGAACACATCAAAGTTGAGCACAACATGTGGCATTATCTGTTCTTCATTGTCCTGGTGAAGGTCAAGGACTCGACAGAGTACACTGGCCCTGAGAGCTACGTGGCCGAAATGATCAGGGTAAGGATGTTGTCATGCACAATGCATTTGACTTTTTAACAGTTCAGAAGTCACACTTACAATCAAAACCATATTAAGGGACTCACTGTTGCTAAAATGAATAAATAAAATACACCAGCTCTATACAAATCCTCTACTCAGAAATATAGTTCTGTCTACACCAAACTGTTCTTGTGCCTGTGTCTCCAGGGATCAGGTTTATATGTGTTTGGACAGAATTGGCATATGCACACCTGTGTAATTAATCTTTTTATTATATGTTTTTACTATATATCACAACTGATTCACTAACCTTGGCCATTTGACAAACGTGTAAACCATAAAGCAAGTTAATTGTTTTGATTGTTGCGTCATGCTCACAGGTTGTGGGCAATTAGAAGCATTTGTAACTGCCAAAGGAAAGCCCCTTCTTAAGTGTCTGCTTTTCTGACGCATTTGTGCTACTGTCAGTTTCTGACACTGTTTCTCATTAGATGTTACTTAGCCCACTTCACTGCCTTTTGCCTTGAACTGCTGCCCTCAGTCTTGTGAGGAACCAGCTGATGTGGGATTAATCTCCATCCCCTCTCCCATTAACCCTGCAAATGAGTTTGTCATGTGTGTTCTGACCAACAGGTTAGGGGACAGAATGAGTAGAATCAGGCACATGTGGTGCAAAAGACCCCAGTGACCCATCAGCTGACTATATATCTTGTAAACTGTGGTTTCTCTTCTTAATGAAAATTTTCAGCCATACACTTACCCTTTTATTTTTCACTAGGGTTATATAACCCTAGTTTTGTTTTCTTTGTATTTTACCTCTTTAACATATAGATAGATAGATAGATAGTACACTATATACAGATGTATATAGTATATGTGTATATATAGTACACATTATTTTACCCTACTATTTGTAGTATAGTTTTGCATTGTCAAGTATTGAACTAAAAAAAAATACAAAGGTTTACAAACTCAAGCTGCATACTAGGACATAGAGTGGGTCATCTCCCAACCAGAGGGTTGTTGGTTTGAATCCCGGCTTCTCCAGTTGAGCAAGATGCTGAACCCCAAGTCGCTCCTGGTGGCTGGTGTGTGTGTGTGAATGCTTGTTTTTGTGAATGGGTGAATGTAAAATAGTATAAAAGTGCTTTGAGTGTGCTTCATTACATAGAAAAGTGCTGTACAAATACAAGACCACTCCCAACAACAGGACAAAATTGTGTTAAAATTATGAATTTACTTTGTTCTGTGTGTTGCTGCTGCAAGCTTATACAGCTTTATCTGACAGTATTTACTAAATATTCACATCAGAAACGTGATTTATTAGTCCACTTTTTTCAATCTTTACTGCCACTCTCCCACTGTGTTTCAGTTTATTTGATGCTGCAATAATGTGGAAGAAGCAACAGAACAGAAGGGGGCGTACAAGTCAGACTACTCTATCAATGACTGGGACTGACGTCAATGGCGAAGGGCTCTGGGTGAACTGTCACGTCTCAGATGTAAAAAGATGATGCTGGGCTCTCACTCACTGCCCTAATTTGCACTGCATGCACCACTGTGAGACCCCCAAGCTTTAGGAGCTCCTTTGAAACATTCAAAGCCGAAGACAATCAAAGCATTTTTATCTGAATTTAGCAACAAAAAAAAAAGCTTAAATTATATCTGCCTTTGTCTATTTGGATTGGTGATATTTTTTGGCATTTATTTGTGTATTTGTAGACTGAGTGGGCTGTCAGCTCGTCAGGTGGCTTGTGGCATTACTGTGACGTTTTCTGTTGCTGTTTTAACCGCACAGCATCCTGTTTCTCAGTCACGGCCCGTGCGGTTTTAATAATGAAAAACTACTTCCGTCATTTCCAATGAACCAGCGTGATCTATTGTTTTATGTCGTGCCTGCACTTGTCAGTTTACTGGAAGTGCTTTCATTTGTAAACACTGGGGATGGAAAGAGGACTTGGCCGCTGGTGACAGTCTTCAGACAAACACATGTGCCTTTGGCCTGTGTGCAGAACCCAAAAAGGGGAAATGGTCTCTGTCATGTCTAGTTTTGTTTGTTTGTGTGTGCAGAACCCAAAAAGGGGAAATGACCTCTGTCATGTCTAGTTTTGTTTGCTTGTTGGTTTTGTTTTTTGTTTTTGTTTTTTTAGTATTATAACTGTAATTACTTCTTTAGTGCAAACTAAAGTGCTGTAATGGTAGAACTTTCCCTTTATCACACAGCATTGCCCGTGCATACTGTAGAAATCTCACGTCCTCCAACCAATTTCTTTGGATGTTCAGAGATTGAGGTGTAAACGGTGGGGTGACAGGACTTTTCCTGTGTTTGCTCCCAAATTGTGGAATGCCTTACCACCAGAGATCCTATCCATTTCTGACCAAGCAATTTTTAAACTTTTATACAAAGCAGAGCTCTAACATTTTTAATCTTTCTTTAGTAGTGATGTATATTCTTTTACTCTCTTCATTCTTACTGTGGTTTTACTTAATTTGACTAAATAGGGAAGCATTTTGGTCAGTGTTGGTTGTGATTAATGTGATATAGAAATACATTTTTGATTAGATTTGACGGGCAAAAAGAAATATGTGTATTAAAAATAAGTAAGTATATTGACTAAAGCTGGGACTGTGTTCAGATACACTACTGTAAGTGTATGTGTGTTGGGGGAGGGTGCAGGTAAACTAGGTAAACACAGCCTCTGCCTCTTTGCATTCAGGAAATGGAGCTTGCACACAACAGTCTTCTCCCCCTTTCAGAATGAGTGTATGTTGCTCATTATCTTACTGTTGTGTGATTCCCCTCGGGCTGCCTCTGACCCAGGATTGGTTTGTGGTTTGGATTGCCACCTCACTTGCCCCTATGTCTCTAAAATCAACCACTGAAACCTAGGGACTTTTCCAGACTAGTTCTTCAGTACTGTACTGTTTCTAGCCAGTGATCTCAGCAGCTACACAGCATCCTCTCTTTTCATTTATGCTGCATGAGGACTGATAGTTGTGCTGATTGAGAGCACATAACAATACAGTAGGTGTGTGGGATGTGTGTTTATGCTGTGAAGATGCCTTCACATGACCCTGGCTGACTTGGAAGTAGGAGCAGGTAGCACACAATGGCATGTGATGGTCAAGTGATAGAGGAGAGAAGTGTGAAACAATGCAGCCCACGAGCCTTTAGGGTTGTTTCAACACGGTCAGTCCTGAGCTGGCTGCTGCCTTTATCTTTCTATCACTTTTACGTATGTATACACATACAATAAAGTCTCAAAAGTATTTTTGTTCATATTATAATACATACCTTTTAACTATATATTAATTCTATTAATCAGAAAAACGTATAAGATTGTAGTCCTTGTTTATTTGGTGACATCTGTGCTTCATGATGCAGCAAACACTTTGTACAGTTCAGTGTCAGAAATACAACAGGAGAGCAATCGATGTGTCTGTTTATAGTGACGTAGTGACATCAGTCAAAAATATAGTAACCACCACGATTTCACCTGAAGTGTTCCACAAAATGAAGACCCCTGGTCACAAACTGTTTGAATTCCTCCCCTCTGGACACCGCTGCAGGTCACTGTACACCAAAATAACCAGACACAAGAACAGTTTCTTCCCCCGGGCCATCATTTTGATGAACACTTAACCCAGTATGGCAGGACCCAGCAATCACCACAGAGCAATAAACTGTAAATATAACCATTGTAGCGTGTCGTCTCACAGAAAGAAGGTTCCAGGTTTGAGCCCTGGTTGACCTGGTGCCTTTCTGTGTGGAGTCTGCATGTTCTCCCTGTGCCTGCGTGGGTTCTCTCTGGGTACTCCAGCTTCCTCCCACAGTCCAGAGACATGCAGCTTAGGTTGACTGGAGACTCTCTTGCCCCTAGGAATGAGTGTGAGTGTGTGTGGTTCATCTATGTGCCCTGTGACAGACTGGCGACCTGTCCAGGGTGTACCCCGCCTCTCACCCAGTGTCAGCTGGGATTGGCTCCAGCCCCCCACGACCCTATTCGGGAATAAGCAGTATAGATAATGGATGGATGGATATAACCATTGTACCTATCAATCTGCACATTTGTGCATAATGTGTGTGTGTGTGTGTGTGTGTGTGTATATTCTCTTTTTTCTACTTTCTCCTATTTGTCCTCATTTGTCTCCCATTATTTCTCCTACTGATTGCATATTTTTCCTATTTGAATACACAAAGATTGGTTGATTTGATTGATTTATCCTTGAGATGTGTCCGGATTTTTTAATTTTATTTATTTTTTGGCCACCAGTGGAAAACTGAAGTGATTGGAAATAGTTTAGAAAAGCACACACCTGTGTATATAAGATCCCACAATTCCCATTGTATGTCTTTGTCCTTACAGGTAATTGAGTGAAGATGTAGGCAAAATTGGCACTACAAGTAAAGTGTACAAGCACTGAAGAGGTCTGAATACTTTCTGGAGCCACTGTACATAAAAATAACACTTAGCTGACAGTGCTGACCCAGTTTCAGTTTACACCATCAACCACATTGTAAAAATGTGTGCCCATGTCAAAGGAGAAATCACTACTACAGCCAGTTTTTAAAAAGCATTCTCTAAATTCTGACCCTCCACCTCACTCCTCAAGAAATGTCATTACCCACATAACTGCAGCAACAGAAAACCCAGCTACTGTGGCTGCTTGATTTCAGCTTCTTGTTTATGCTTCAATAGGAGCATTAAGAACTGTGTGTGTATTTCAGCCAGGCAATGTGAATAAAAAATATGGAAGTTTGCTTCTTTGACTTAAGTGACAGATTTTTGTAAGATTGCCAATTTGTTTGTGTGCATGGTAAGACTAGACAATACCGGAAACATGTCACCGGTAAGTGACTTGCCTGTTAGTGCCCTGATATTCCATGTACGGAAAGTCCCTCTTGATTAGTCTGACTCTGCTTTCTACGTAGGCTTTGAATCATTGTGCACAGACACAGAGACAAAACCGGGCCTGTGGCGAAAAGCACATATCAAATAGTGATTGGCAGTTGAACACACATGATGCAGTTTGCTTTTAATATGTGAAGCAATTTCCACTGTGCTGAACCAAAACCATCTACTTAAAACTGCTCAGCTTATAGCAGACTGAGGAATGTGCCATAGAGAATCTGATAAATCAGTCTCATTATGTCATGATGTACTTACTGGCTCTAACCATCCGGATTTCTGTGTTCCAGGAGCACAACTTGGATTGGTTCCCACGGATGCGGGCCATGTCCTTGGTCAGCAGTGATGCAGAGGGAGAGCAGAATGAGATCAGAAACCTGCAGGAGAAACTGGAATCCACCATGAAACTGGTGTCCAACCTCTCGGGCCAGCTGACCGAGCTCAAAGAGCAGGTTGGTCCAGCTAAAGTGAAACACTGACAGGGACTTTGGTGTCGCTGACGTCATTATGAAGAAAACATAAAGAGCGAGAGCAACGTGTTTCTGTAGATGTGGACGTAGTTTGCAGTTCGTTTGCTGTCGATTGTCCTTTAGATACAGAACTTGCTAAATTCAAAAGGCAAGTCATAGTTAGTCATAGTTCACAGTACAGCTCATTATGCTGTGAGACTGATTTCCATCAGTGAGTAATTGTCTATCTGTAGTGAATTTCTTTCTGACCTCTTGACCTTTTGGCTCAGGTTGGAGTATTTATTCATCTATTTATTGATTTATTTACTGAATACAGCTTTTCTCAATAGTTAAAAGAACAGAATTATAAATGTCCTTCAAAATATTTGCTTTTGATTAGACTGGCTAGTGAGAGAGTTATTTAGCAAGGGAATCATTTTAATCAAAAGACCTTTTTTCAGGGATTAAACTCAGATTTAAGTGCTTCTAAGCAGATGAGGAATACATTCTGCTGATACGGCATATAACAGCGATTGTATGCATAAAAAGGGTACAATTGCTGCAATCTACTGTTCCTAGTAAACACAATTGTAAAAATGGTCTTACCCTTGAAATGAGAACTATCTGTGAGGAAGTGAATGTTGGCGAGACATTTTGACCCAGACGGGGAAATGATCACCGTGTTGCGCTGTAGCATCAGTTACATGTCACTCTAGATTCAGTATTTGTACAGCCTGCCTTGAGTGAGCTTATCAAGAAAGACCTCAAAAGGTCTGATGGTGCAGATGCTTAAAAGTGACAGTTCATGAATTAACATTAGCTAGTTTCTGAGGAATACTTTACATTGAGAATAAAGCACAAGAAGGAAAACTGCAACAAGCCTCATCTGCTTTGGCCTGATTTTTGTAAAGAAAGGTCTGTTGTTAACTGTGTTTAAACTGTCCACTAGATGTCTTTTAATGATATTTCTCTCTAACCCATCACTCTACACAGAATTATTTCTCGTGGAAGACTCATTCCAAGACCACTTTGTCTTCTCACTTTTCATATGGTTATGTTTCAATGTCAAGGTGCAGACTGTGAAAAAAGTTCATTCTTATCAGAAAACCCATCTGTGTTCCTGTTGGTATAAAGGTTAACACCTGTGTTATGACTCATGTCCATTGCTTGATCTCTGAAATTTCTTTTGACTGAGTTTCGGTATTAGTCGTTATTCTGCTGCTGCCGTCAGAAGATGCAGCAGTGTGGAGGACAAGGCTACTGCGATTTCAGAAGAATATGTTTCACTTCAGCAGTGTGCAGAGATTGTATAGCATTTGTTAGTTTCTCTTAGGTGATGTGAAGGAATGAAGTGACAAAGGCTATCGAGCAGAAACATTGCCAGCAGCAGAAGAGGACGTGTGTGCCAACAGAGGTACAGGTGGAATCATTTCTGTAAATATCTGTCCTTTCTCTGATCTTCAGATGACAGAACAAAGGAAACAGAAGCAGCGGATTGGCCTGTTGGGACACCCTCAGCATATGAACGTCAACCCCCAGCAGCCTGGGTAGAGTCAAGTGGCACAGCCCCCGAAGCAGCTCAGCATCTTTGTGCGTGTCTCGACGGAGCATGCTACCCATAATGTATACTGCACTGAGTGTGAACCTAACTTATAACGGTAGGGAAATACTGTAACATAGGTAGTCATAAGACGACATGTAGCTCTACCCCACACACGTTACTCTGACCAGTAACACTCACCCACCTCGTCTAGTTCAGTCCAGCTGGAATTGGTGCCAAATAAATTGGATTTCACGGCCTTTACTGGTTGAACTTGAAACATGATAACTTGACAGGAAGAGTTAGAGCCATTTGTTTTTCTGTTTTTATTTTAATGTTTTCTATTTATATTTCTTCCATAATGAGCAGTATTAAATGTCTTATTTTTGTATGTTGTGCAGTATATTAACTTAAATATGCAACTTCATTGGTGTGTGGATTTAAGCTCCATAAATTGCCTCATTTAAAGGTGTGGGCCAATATTTTTTGTCTGTATTAAATAAGGAGATGTCGACTGTCTTTACTTACACAAATATAAAGATAATATTTAATAAGCTGGCCTTTTCAGTTTTAGTTTTTATATCTTGAAAATGTGCATACTACTTGAGTGTCATTTGCACTTAATAGTATATTGTGTAAGAGCAATACATAGTGATAATTTCCTTTCACCTGTGTAAATCCAGTGGTGTCATATCTGCTAACTTATTTTATCAGTTTGCTTTCTTCTTGAATTTGGTTCTAAAGGACATTTAGTAAGTGTGACTTCTCTCTCAGATATACTACTTAACATAATTGTTTTCAGTTCCTGCTGTTACTGTTGGCTCAGGATTTACATACCTTTTACTTTTATAAACATAATTAGCACAATCCGTTCTGGTTTTTCAGCAGACTTGTTCCATTTGTGTCTGTTTTGTCCCCATTAAATTCTGATATGTTTGCTGCTGGTGCAGGGTTACTAACTTTTACATTCATGTTCACTGAAATCTATTAGTTCATTCATTCTTTAAAAATCTAAGCACTCTCAGTTTGCATATTATAAAGTAGAATTATTTATTAAATTTGATGTAATTATCCTTTACTGCATGTGTTTGTTTATTGTTGAGGTGATATTATAGAATTCCTATAAGTAATGGTGTATATAAAGTAAACCCTTAATGCGCTTAAAAACATTTAACAATCTTTTTTTTTTTAAGTGCATTTATACATTCTCGCACACTCAGCAGTCAGTGCACCTAAGATGACTCATTTTTCTTAGTACTGCTGTTGTACAGTTTTCTGTTCAGTAGATATATAAGCCAGTAAAATTAATCAGCCTGCCACAAACAGCCCGTATATATCGCTGATATAAATTTGAAAAATATGTAAAACTCATTGCACTTGAATATAGGAACACGGCAAACGGGTCCAATATGTATACTAAAAATAACATTTTAGTCACAACTATAATTTCCACTATTTACAATAACATGTTCCATATGAGTCAAATACACAAATCTCAGTATTTTCCAGTTCATAAATAAAACTAGGCCACATGATGACTTAGTCTTTGAGCTTTCAGAGAAAGGACCTCTGTCAACTGGAACCATCTACGTCTGAAACCAGCAGTACGAGTGTTTGTATCTGAGCAGTGGTAGAAAGTAACTAAGTACATTTACTAAAGTTCTGTACTTAAATACAGTTTTGAGGCCTCTGTCAAGTATTTTCATTTTGTGCTACTTCACAGTTCGACTTCACTACATTTCAGATGCAAATATTAGACTTTTTACTCCACTATATTTATTTTAAAACTTTAGATACTAGTTACTTTTCAGAATCAGATTAATAAAAAAATACTGAATAATCATTTTCCATTGGAAAATTCACAAACTGTCCAACACTAATTCAAATTAAATGCACATAAGCTAGTTAAAACTAGCTCCCCTTTACTAGCTGCAACATTAAATGTGATGTACACAATAATGCATCAATAACTAGAATCCATTAATATATTAATGTGAAATGTGCCATTCTGCATAATGAGTATGTTTACCATTAGTACTTCAAGCATATTTTGATACTAATACTTTTGAACTTTTATTTAAGTAACATTTCGAATGTAGGACTTTTGCTTAAGTAAGGGATGTGAGTACTTCTTCCACCACTGTAACTGAGTGGATTTAAATTTGCATATGTCCTCGTTAACAAATTATCATCTTCAAATAATAACCACTTTTCCTGAAAAAATTGTCAGCATGCCATTTATTTATCAAGCTATACTCACCAAATGCTGATCTGCCTTTCAATGTCATACCATTAAAAAAATCACAGGGGCTGCTTTGCACTTTTTTATACTTTAAGTAATCTAGGCTACACTTTGTCAATCACTCATAAGTAAGACACTGAATGCCAGGTTTTTACCTGCAGTGGACCATTTTTATAAGTTTTGCTTTAATACCACCTGTGAATACTGAAGACAAAATCCCTTCAGATACAGTGGCCTGACGAACAGTGCTGTGAAAAAGCAGCAGCAGAACCAAATGTTAGCAGTGTAGGTCAACATGTTACATTGTTATATTCACGTTACATCTTTAAAAGAAAGGTCTGAATTGATAAAAACCTGGGAAGCACAAGACCCCTCATCGTTGTTATTATTAGGCCTGTTTTTTTCTGGTGGCATCTTTCCACAGAACAACAAAAACTGAATTCACAGCAAGTGTTGACACTGACCCCTGCCCCGCTCCCTCGTTTCCACTGTGCTGTTTGAAGCTTTTTATTTTTATTTTTTATTGAAACCAAGTAACACATTAACAAAACAGGACGAAACATGGGAGACAAGACAACAGATACATGTCTTTACAAAAAGATGTATACAGTGGTTAACAATTAGGGTGTGAAGTGTGGGTATTTCCAAATTATGCAGTTTATGAAATGCAAGAAAAGGAAAAATGTAATAATAATAATAATGATGATGATGAGAACTACGAATAAAATCAGCTTGTTACATTTTTAGAGGTTTGTGGGAATGTGCGTGGCCTCAGCCCCAGGTGTTTGGTTCAAGTTGAAATGTGTTAAAAATGGGTTCCATGTGTCATAAAAAGCTGATAAACTATTGTTGTGAGTGGATGCCATTTTCTCTAATGTGATGTATTTGTGCTGTTTTGAAGCTGATTTTGTCTATAGCTGGATCGGGACGTCGGCGGGTGGAACCGAGCGACCAGTCGGCCGCTCTCGGTTGTCTGCGCGCGTGACGTCACTAGCAGGGATCTGTTTTCCTCGACTCTCTGCAGGCCATGAGGAGCTCAACGTGACGGGTTTAATAGTATCATTACTGCAGACGGGATAAAAAAACAAAACGCTCCGCCACACTTACGGTGTCAACCTGCTGCAGGTGCACGTGCCACACAGCAAACAGGTAGAGTAAGACATTACACCATGGCCAGGCCCGCGTGACACATAGGCTGCAGGAAGTATACCTGAAATAGGAGATATTGGCCCTTAATAAACAAATAAACAGGGCCTTTAACTACTAGTTACTGGTGAAAAAAGCCTGTCATTTTGTCTTTGTTGTTTTATATTTATAAAGGCAACAGTATTCGTGCAACACCTATTATGTTGTTACTGTGTAATAGAATGTTGATAATTTAAGTAGCCCAATAGTTCACAACTTAACGGGAGAACTGTTGCTCTGCTTTCCCTCTTTGTAAACACGGCTGTCTCTGCAAACACTCTGTCCAGAGAGCCGTAGCATGGTGGTACACGGGACTCGGCCCAGAGGAGGAGTACTACGGAAGTGGGTTGTACTAGACCGCGAAGGTTGAAAGCACCGTCCAACACGTGAGGCTCATGTGACGGAGTCGAGTGTGTGTCTGTAGCTGAGAGACGTGCCTGCAGTCACAGGGTTTATTTAACACGTAGTCAAAACCCACCCAGCTCTCACACGTTCAGTCGGGCGTGGATCCTCCCCTAGACATACTGCCGAGTCCGGACCAGCGGGTGACAACACCGCGCCGTGCCAGACTCCAACACACTCACGCTGGATACAGGAGATACTGTTTTCTTTATCTATTCATTGTGTGTGTATGTGCGATTTTTTTCACGTTTTGAAGGGCGATTGCAGAGACACATTTGGAACGTGTTCAAGGCTTTTAGAAGTAATTTATCCGCGTTTTTGAGTTAAGCGACATGGAGAGAATTACCAGTGCGCAACCACCTCCCTGTGTGCCAAAACACTCATCACTGGATTTAGCGGACATGCCTGGGTAAAATGAAAAAGAAAATCTGCTCTGTTTTATTCTACTACATCAAGCACTTAAGGCTATAATGAACCTTAACTAAACTAAAGACTAACAATTTTTTTTATCTTATCTCCAAAGAATGTTTATGTATAAACCCAGGAGGGGCATGAAGCGCGGGGATGAGAGCAAGGTAATTAAACTTAAAATGCATAATATTCCTGCATACATCAGTTTAGGATGAGCAGGCTGGATTTCACTAACAACATCTGAACCCTCTCCAGGAGACATACAAGTTGCCACACAGGCTAATTGAAAAGAAAAGACGTGACAGAATCAACGAATGCATTGCCCAGCTGAAAGACTTATTGCCAGAACATCTCAAGCTTACAGTGAGTATCCTATTATCTTCTACATATGGCATGTCTGCATAACACCCATGGAATCTGAGACGCTGCTTTGTTTTTCTGTTTGCTCCGGACTTTGTATTCAGTTTTGGAATCTTGAAAAATAAAGGTTTTGCATTTTTAGAGGCGCTTAGAGATGAAGAATTATTTGATTTTTCCCAGTGTTGTATTAATGTTATTGTTTCAGTCAATCTAAAAATGTTTTAGATTTCAGTTTGTTGTTAAGAATTTTGTGTGAGTACATGGATCGCATGACTGCCTGGGTGTTCAGAGCTTGTCATCTGTTCAGCTCCAGAATGTGTTACGTAAGAAAGATCAACATGCTTATTGAAGGTCTTCCTGTTGTAGACGCTGGGTCATTTGGAGAAAGCCGTGGTCCTGGAACTCACTCTCAAGCATGTTAAAGCCCTGAGTGTCCTCCTGGAGCAGCAGCAGCAAAAAATTATCTCGCTACAAAAGGACCTGCAAATTAGTACGTTTGATGCCGTGAGATTTTTTTTGTTTACAGTAGGCATAAACAGACTGCAGTAAAAATTATTTGTAACCTTGTATTTTTAAACCACCAGGTGATCATGGAGGCGAGGGTGCAGAGAGCAGCAAGATATTCCGCTCTGGCTTTCACCTGTGTGCAAATGAGGTCCTCCACTATCTGACCAGACACGAAAACAGTAGGGACCTAACCCCTTCCCATGTCATCAGCCACATCCAGAAAGTAGCGGCTGAAGTTCAACAGCATCGAAGCAGCCTATACCCAGATAAGCCTATCCCTCAACCAGTGGAGAAAAAAACTCCCGCGCAGTTCCCAAGGACCTCTGAGGGCCCTGCCAACAACTGTGTTCCTGTCATTCAACGGACTTACACCCATGGGATGGGGGAGCAGAGTGGCAGTGACACAGATACTGACAGCGGGTATGGTGGAGAACACGACAAGCGTGACCCCAGTGCTCAATGGTCAGAAAATCACGTGCGGCAGGGTGACCTCAAGCATGTGATGTCTGAAGGTACAGTGGGTCCCATCAAGCAGGAGGGTGATGAGCCTCTGGCCAAGAAGCCAAGGTCTGACTCCTCAGAGGATAGGTTCGTGTCTGGACACGCAGCAGGAGGCCCTGGCAGCTACATGAGTTTCTCTCCGAACCAGCCCCCATTTTGCTTCCCTTTCTACCTCATCCCCCCTGCAGCAGCAGCAGCGGCGTATCTGCCCATGCTGGAGAAATGCTGGTACCCTGGGGCCATGCCAGTTATGTACCCAAGCATGGGGGGCTCTGCAGTGAGCTTGCACCCAGAGCCACTTCCCTCATCCCTGGTGATTTCCCCAAGGGCAGGGTCACCAGTTCCGCAACAGACCCCCATGGACTCCGCTCTTCACAAAGCTTTAAAGCAGGTCCCCCCTTTGAACTTGGACACCAAAGCCTAAACAGAAGTGTTTCTGTTGGAATCCTCCCCTCTGAATGTTGGGGTTGAGTTGCTGACCCACTGAAAAGAGAGTAAAGAAGCACAAAAGCACTGGTATCCCCTCAAACCACACGTTTATCGCATCCGAACATTGACCCCAGCAAAGAACCCAAAATGGTCATCACCGTCTATCATCAGCCTTTTGCACACTGAAACAAGACTGCTGGGTGTGACTTGTAGTGCCCAACATGAAGGCTGTTGCATGGCTCTGAAACACTGTGAAGATGGTCCATTTAAAGACAATGAGCGTGCACTGTTCACCTTCTCTGTGTTTGGTGTTGGGTGTCAGAGGTTAACGCTGAATGTCACAGATAAGGCCCCTCTCCAAATAATTTTGACCTACTTTTTGCACACACACACCAGTCTGTGATGAATGTAAAGATTTAAAAAAAAAAGCTCCTTGCAGATGCTGCTTGAATTATTATTACCTGCTGTAGATCTGTGAACAGAAGATCTACCTTCACTGTTTGTTGCTCCTGCAACAAGCCATTATTTGGACTAGAATGTTACCAAAAAAAAAAAAAAGTCTGGTTCATGTTTCGACACAAAAGACATTGCTTCTTGTGCCCTTCAATTATCTTGGAGCTAAATGAATACGAATGTTCATGGTGTTCAAAGAATTCAGGGCGTTGTCACTGCCTGAGGTATGTCATGTCTTTTGAAGACCGATGTGACTCGTAAATATTTGTGCATCTTGATGGAGTTCCTGTGAAGTAATATCTGTAATTATTTTTGTTCATACTACCCATACATCTCTATTTTTGATACACGACTCGCTGAGTGCATTTGCATCGCTATCAGGGGAAGGCTAAGTCTTTTGCTGTATGCCAATAGAACATGTGCAGTATATAACATCATGCACAACCAGATTTGCATCTTGCACACAAATTCCTGGTCAAGTTAAGGCCTGATGTTTAGCTCAAGCTGTTGCTTTTATTCATTTAATGCAGACACGACGACGGCAGGTGTTTAAATGTATTTGCTGCTTTACATGTTGTGTCTGTGGCGAAGAGAGTGAATGTAAAGTTCAAACAAAAATAATAGTTTTGTATAGAAAGAGGTACATGGGAATTTTATTTTGAAATGTAACAGTGATGTTTGTTCTACATATTTTGTATATGAAGTATTATTGATATATATTAAAAAGGTTTTCCCTCTGTGGAATTTGTTTCACTGCCTGATGGCTTAAACAACCTGACAGCTCCTCATAACAGCACATACTTATGTAACACTTACATAAGCCATAAAGCAGCAGAGCCTCTGTAAATCAATAGCATGTCTTAGATTACCAGCTGTGAACAGTTGACATTCGAATAAATTTCTAAAGATTTACGAATAGTGACTTTTAGCAAAAGCTCATTTATACAGTGAATCTATTTCACCATCTCTTCAGCCGGGCAACTTTGCAATCACCACATTTGGGATAAATTACGGTTACAATTTTGTTTATTAGATCCTCTTATGAATCATGTACTAACCAGAGGTGATCCTGCAAATCCACAAAACTAATCTAGAAATTAGCAATGATAACTTTGGTTTCTATAAAAATATAAGCTACAAATTTGCTGAAATTTATTTTTGTGGTTTCATCAGGTCTTTCCTATGCACTTTGGAGGGTTTGTGTATTGTATGTCAGCCACCAAAGCAGTACTGAAAGTGTGCTGGGTAGGAGCAGAAAATGTCTCTGCCAACTTAAGAACACCACAGTGGATGGAAATGGTATTTGAGGTTGTGGGGACAAAGATTTCTAGTCTTTGATTTACTTTCATATGATATGGAAGATGATTCTCCACCAACCTTCTCCTGCTGCTTTACAAGCTGTTTCCTGGGCGGTAACACTGCTGTAGTAATACTGAGAATAAAACAAGCCTTAGTCATGCCCTGCTTACCACCCACCATGCCTTCCAGAGAAATGTGGAAATGGAACTTTTGCTTTTCTTGTAATCCCAGCGGTGTTTGGTCATTTGGTTTGCAGATCAGTGACATGATTCCAACATAGTATCTTGAGATTTTTTTTCCACAGGCCTGCTGATCTAACAATGCAGTACTGGCTCCCCCTTGTGGTCTCGTTTTGCCACCGGCGGCGCTGGCTTATTATGCCACTCTGACAGGATGTTGTCTTAAGAAACCACAACTGAGACAATGTCAGTCAGTAAAAATTTAACAGTAAGAAAACTCGCTGTTTTAGTCATTGGTGTATATACTAAATACTTTTAAAGTTACTTTAAAATATTTATGTAAAATGGTAGAAGCAATGACAAACCCACATAGTATTAACACCCAACCCAGTAGCTCCTCTCATCTCTGTGCTATGCCCAGAGGCCGGTAGGCAGGTGGACCCAAATATCGACACTCAGATTCGAAGCACTGGGGACATGGAGACACTAGACATACACAGCAGATCTCGTTGGTGGGGGAGAGAGTGTTGACTGAGTGGCTGGAAGGATAACCAGATACAACTAAGGATGTGGCGCCGGAGGTTGAAGGGCTACAGGGCCACCGGGGGAAGAATCAAGGCAGCAGGGAGAGAGGAGTGTATGTTGGGAGGAGTGGATTCTGAGCAGAGTGAGGCTGGAGAGTAGAGGATCTGAAGAGCTGGTAGCCAAGAGGAACGGCATAGCTAATGGTGGTGGTGTGATGATCAGATGGAGGAATGGAGACCGGTGGACGTGGAATCTGGCAGCTGGTTGGGTCGAGGGGTCAGAGCAGATTGGAGTGGATGGCAGGAGGGATGGTGAGGTGGAACAGGTGGTAGCAGGTCCCAGTCATGGGGATGAGGTGGATGCAGGGTGGTCAGATGGCGGAGAGGTAAGATGACTGCAGGACAGGTGGTAGAGGTAGGTGAGGAGGTGGCAGACCCTGGAGATGGAGTTGGTGAGACGCCTCACAGGTAAGGGAAGATGAAGTGGGTACAGGTAAGTTGGTTCACCGGTAAGTTGAGGTACAGATTCTTGTGAAGAGGTAAGTCGTCACACAGGCAGGAGAAGTTCTGACACTTACAGGCAGACAAGGAGGACGGTGGTAAGTAGATGTGCAGGTAAGTAGAAACACTGGCACTCACCGGGGCGAAGAGGTGTCACTAACCAGTAAAACAAAAAGGTGAGTTGACTCAGGTAGCAGGGACGCTGACACTTATGGAGAAATGAAGATGTGAACTCTTGTCACAAGATGATGATCAGAGAGAAGGCAGCCACGGTCTGTTCTGTAGAGAACATGCAATAATCTGGCAATGAGAACATGCCAACGTTTGGCTTAAGTGGGGCTGGGTAGATTGCAGTCAGCTGTGCTGGGTGTGTCTCGACACCTGGACTCACTGCTGGCATGTGAGGAGGCGGAGGTGCAGGCTGCGGACATGTCACTATGGAGCAGTTCAGTGTGCTTCAGGTCATTGTTTTGGTTTGACTGGCCACAACTTTACTGTTTTGGTCCACTCTCATCGCTCTCATCAATCTCATTTACCAGCCACAGCAGGCAGCTGGTTTCAGCTAAAAAAAACAAAACAGAATTTGCTCAACAACCATTGAGTTGCATACAACTAATTTGAATCTGTCTCTTTATTTATGTCATTTATTTTCTGTTGACTTCACTTGCTTCACAGTCTTATCTGAATGTGTCTTCGACTAACTGGCTGAAGTGACAACCCTAATGGCTCTAGCAGGAAACACTGACACGGTGTTAAAATAGAAGAGAAAACTGTCATGAGATAAAGATTTGTGCCCAAGAAGGTGTGAACCACAGAAATGTGATAGTATCAAAAGAAGGAGCTTCTTATTGAGAAGCAGGCTGTTAAACATCTAATTCAGAAACATGGTGTTACAGAGGACATAATGGCTGGGATGACTGTGCAGCTTATGTGCGTGGCCCTGGCCTCCATGGTGATTGTTGCTGAGAACAGTGTGTGCACTGTGAATGAGACAGCAGTGCAGTTGTTATGGTTTATTTAATTTAAGGCTCAAAACATTTAGTGAGTGATCATCAACAAAAGGATGATATAAAGGAGACCCTTACACATGGAGGACTATCTATCTATCTATCTATCTATCTATCTATCTATCTATCTATCTATCTATCTATCTATCTATCTATCAAGTGTTTCCTGTCACTGTTGATCATATCAACATAATGTTCACGAGGAATTCTGGACCATTCTTCCTCACAGAACTGCTTCAGCTCAGCCATTTTTTGATAGATTGTCTGGTGCGAAAATCATTGGACAGCATCTTTGTTGGGTTGAGGTCTGGGCAGTGACTGGGACAGATTTTCTTGTTTTACTTCAATGTCACTGTCCTGCTGCATCACCCAACATCTACTAGGCTTCAGCTGACAGACACCCACCCTGATATTATCCTGTATGAATCCTTGATAAACTTGGGAATATAAATAATAGGCCTATTCATAAGGTTATTACTGTAGTTATTATTATTAAAGTAGGCCTACTACATTTATTCAGCTCTTATAGGCTACTTGTTTTATATTAAGAATTTACATAAAAACACAGAATATAAACGATGCAATGTTATAAATTACACTATTACCATAGTAATAGCATAGCACTTTAAATTCACCTTGACCAGCTATTAAAATAACCTACTGCTTAGCCTATATGAAATATAAGAGCTAATATAATACACTGTACTTTTGCAAATAGTTATGTAGTTTTTACTTAAGTAAACGAAGTATTTTCATATTGTGATATTGCTAAATGATCTAGATTCTTTTATATACCTACTTATAATAATAAATTAAGCTACACCTTCGTGTGGTGACCTACTGTAAGTATATGATGACCGGCTTTTATTCTGAAAGAACAGAGTGGAAGTCTCGCTATTGTTCTCGCATGCAAACAAGATGCAGGCGGTCAAGCGGAGGAGTTCCGCCGTCAACAGTTCTGTCTGCAGTCAGGATGGTCTGGGCTGCGGTGCTGCTGCTCGGTGTCATAGCTTCGTGCCGGGCTGAGTTCGCTCCTCCCACAGTGAATATCAGCCTGGATGAAGACCCAGACGTACGATGGATGCCTCTGCTCAAAGTCTTTGACGTTGAGTACCTAAAGAAAGCTGCCACAGAGGTCATCGAGTAAGTCCTCCAGCGACTCTTTTTGCTATGCCATTAGTTAATCACACATCCAAAGTAATATTGCATTCCCAGAAAACGCACTATTACCATGCAATGATGTTAGTTATGTGTTGTCCATACGTAATATAGGCGTTATTATGTATTTTAATACTAGGAATGAATCCTAAGCTGTTATAAATATCGTCAGAATCCAAATGAAAACATTCCCAGGGACCTAGCAGGCCACAGATGACATGGTTTCACTTTATATTACACAGTTAGTGGTGGCAAATAAAAAGGGAGAGAAACTCATCATCAGGGACATAACCACAAATAGTTAAAAATGAATTCTGTTGTTAGGCTATGCTTTTATGTCAGCTGTGAGTCAGTGGGTACAACTAACTTCTGCCTTAATGAGCACCATGTTGTGTTTATCCTCCGCTGTGCTTATGCTGATGGTGACTGCAGACAGACATGTTTTCTGGTTTTTAAATGTGTTTATTTTGCCAGCTCTACAGTTCCAAAATGGGTGCATCATGCACTCACACCTATTGTGATGGCCTTGGAGAAGTACGTCCCTCAGCCGTATGCGGGAGAGATCCGCGGCTTGGCCTCACACTTTGGAGCAAGTCTGTCAGATGTCATCGTTCTTAACTTCGCCTATGAAGTATCTGCGTATGTATGATTTAAAATCTACTTACACATTCAGAACAGAAACATGAGTACTCACACAGTGTCTCACAGCCATGCAGTAATAAGTGAAAGGCCACTCATGCATACAAACAAACTTTATGCATTCCTAGATTTTGCACTAGCATCATAGCTCAGGACAAAAATGGGCAAGTGTACCATGGCAGGAATCTTGATTATCCACATCCTGTTCTGAGGAATCTGACTGTCAACGTAATTTTCCTCAGGAATGGAGAGGTATGGTATGTATTCTGCTCAAAACGTTTATAACCCCAGTTGTTTTATGCCTACTCAAACTATGTAGCTAAAAACATTCAGAACCACATATCAATTTGTAAACTTTAGTAGGTCACGGATGGAAGTTGTTGCATGATGCTGTGATGTTCAGGATACAATTAGAATGTTTTTTGTTGGCCCCACCCTTCAGGTTGCGTACCGTGGAACATCCTTCGCTGGCTATGTTGGATTGTGGACAGGACAGAGTCCTAACAAGTTTACTGTCACTGGCAACCAGCGAGGTACTGAGCGACCACACTTCTTCTCAGCAGCCATGTTTGTCCAGAAAGGCTGCAATAGTCCAATTTTATTGCTTGTTCTTGTTTACATCTTTGTTTATGGTCATCAGGCAGTGAACACTGGTGGAACTGGTGGAAAAATGTGGTGTCTGCTGTCCTCTTTCATAGATCCCCTGTCAGCTGGCTGGTGAGAGAGGTGTGTATGTTAATGGAAGTGAGTATAACTGTACTTACTGTATAAGGAAATTGAACTAATCGTGTGTAACTTCTGCAGACACTGGAGGAAGCAGAGAACTTTCAGGATGCGCTGATGCGTCTCTCCAAAATCCCCATCATCACCGGAGTGTATTACATTGTGGGCGGGGTGCGAGCATGGGAAGGGGTCGTCATCACCAGAGATCGAACGGGCCCTGCTGACATCTGGCCACTGGATCGTATGAACAGAGGGCAGGCAAAATAAAGTAGAATTTCAAGATACTGTATGTGGTGTGAGTGCACAATTGAGTCCAAACATAAAACTCTGTGTCCCTGTTTCAGATGGTACAGGGTGGAGACGAACTTTGACCACTGGCTTCCTCCCCCAGCTTCAGATCATCGAAGGTGAGTCATCTCACATGGTGAATACAGTCACAAGATTGTTATTGTTACTATAATTACACAGTTGTTATGTGTTCATTAATTAGAGAGGCAGCCAACAAAGCACTAAATGCTACTGGCCAAGATCACATAAATATGGACACACTTTATCAGGCAAGTATGAGCCATAGTGCAAGTGACAATGACAGAACCTCTAAAGTGCACATTTGGAAAGTGAGAGACAGTATGTGGGTGTGTAACAGAATGTTGTCCCCCAGGTTTTGTCGCTGTACCCAGTGTGTAATGGGTAAGAAGGAAATTATCTGTTCATTATGATCTCATTTCTGTCACATGACTGTCTGTGTGGCAAACCAGTTTCAGTTCCCTTTGCCCCACCTCAGCAATAATGTCAACAGACCTTTATTTTACTTACTTCAGCACATAACAAGTAATATATAGAACAACAATAGCTACTTTTCAGTCAAGCTGTTTGAGTTTTACAGTCTTGATATTCAGTTTTATAGACGTGAATATTTTTGGTGCTTTTACATGGCCTGTTGTAAAACAATTTGATGTACTACATCACATTTTATATTATTTATTGTCTACTGTCTTAATAATCTCCCAGACATACTGTTTACACAACAGCGATGAGTGCGGCAGCCCCTGAGAAGTACAATACAGCTGTCAGGCCACAGGTGATGAACTCACACATTAAGCATATGTATTTGTTAGTACTTACAATCATTTTGTCCTAATGAGCAACAAAGTGGTGATATGCCAGTGAACATATGAGACTCTCCCTCTCTCATCCTTTCTTATGTCTTTCCAGGGCTGCTCCATGGCCGACAGATATCCAGCAGATTTGTGATGTGGTGTGTGCCTGAACAGCATAACATTGTTAGAATGCAGGGTCATGATCAGATGGAGATGGGATTAGGAGAGAACTCGACTTGAGCCCTTGTAGGATGACAGTGCTTTTCTGCCTCTAGTCAAAGAAAATTTGGATTATTTTTGTAACTTTATGTACCTGCAGTTTATATCTCAAGCTTTATTAGAAATAAAGATAATTAAATCACTGTGAGTCAGCTGGAGAACTTTTCTGGAGCAGGGAAATGACAGAAATTAAACACAAGTTAAAACTAGAGAAATGCATTTTCTGAAGAAAATGTGTGTGGATGCTGAGTGCTGAAGGACTGCCGTGAAAATGCAGAACATTTTGACACCTGAATAACTTTTGTAGCTGAAAGTATGCTGAAGTATTTTCAGTTTATTTGAAAGAGCTAAAATTTTTTGTATAAAGCTAAATATTATAAAAAGTAAGAAGTTTAGAAAAATTTTGAATAAAAGCATGAATATCCTTGAGGAGCTGCACATTTTGATTGCTGAAATTATGCTGAAGTAGAATTTTCCCATTCATTGTGTATTAAAAGCCAAGCCAAATAAATAAGTTTTAAGCAATGATTTAAAAGTAATGAGGTCAGTAGCTGACCTAACATTAAAAGGTAGACTATTCCATAATTTAGGGGCTGCAACATTAAAAGCACGATCACCCCAGCATTTATATCTGACCCTAGGAACCTCTAAAAGAAAAACATCATTTTGCTACCTGAAATAGCTGAAAGTATGCAGAAGTAAAAAATTCCCTATTCATTTGAATGGGGCAAGCTTTTCAGAATGAAACTAAATATTTCCAAAAGAATGAAGTTTAGAAAAATTTTGAATAGAAGCATGAATGTCCTTGAAGAGCTGAACATTTTGCTACCTGAAATAGCTGAAAGTATGCTGAAGTATTTTCCCATTCATTTGAATGGGGCAACATTTTCAGAATAAAGCTAAATGTTTTGATTTTTGATTTTTTTTTTAAATATTTTGAAAATCAGGCACGTTTTGAGGTACTTATGTGAGCTTAATTTACAATTGTGTTTTTATTTTGAAATTCTGGTGTATTTTGGGGATTTAATGTAAACTTAATGTGCCAGCTGGGCTTTTATTTTGAAAATACATCATATTTTGGAGCCTCCAGGTGAGCTGAAGTTACAATCTGGAGCTTATATTTTAAAAATCTGGAATGTTATTGGGCCCTCATGTGGGGTAATTTGGGGGCCTTTATGTGAGCTTAAGTTTCATTCAGGGGCTTTTATTTTGAAATTATGGCATGCTTTGGGGCCTTCATTTAAACAATATGCAATCAGACACTTGGCATATTTTGGGGACTTATTTTGAAGGCAGACCAACCTGTGTCTGTGTGTTTGCGTGTGTGTGTGTGTTGGTGTGTCACTGCGCCACTGTGTGTGTTATTGCATTTCACTGTATTGCTTTGATTGTACAGTATATGTTTGGGTTTTATTTTGTGTGTGCGTGTTATTCTGTTGCTGTTTCTGTGTGTAAAAGTAGAAGGTGCATCGTTAAGTGAGAAAATTATGAGTGATCAGAAAATGGCCTTGTTATTGTGATAGGATGAACGGTTTTTGAATGATGTGGCATATTCCAGAGAGAGTGCCGCCTCACTCTGCCATAGACAGCCATAGAAAAAAACGATTCAGAAAATCCCCTCGAAGCAAAAGTTAGGGCATTTGTCACTGAAATCGCCACAGCTCCTTCATTTTCTGGAATATTTTTACATAAAGGTGATCAGCATGTTCCTTGAAACCTCCTGCTACTCATAGTCAAGAGATTTTTTTCGATAGGACTTATAGTTTTTCTTCGAATGTCAATTGTTCGAAGCCCATGTTTGACTGAAATCTGTAGTGTAGCCAGATAGTGAGTGGATAGAGGAGAGACAAAAGAAGAAAAGCAACAAGACACAACAATCAAACACTGATCAGGTCGATGTGGCTGGTGACTGCTCGTCAGAGACGTAGAGCTCCAGGGCCAGGGCAACCTGCAGAAAGGTACAGAGAGAGAGGACACACTACGGGAGAGAGGAGATACAAAGTTAGTAATGTGTAATGGTGGCATATAGAAGCATAGGGAGAGAGAGGAGGGGAGAGGAGAGGAGAGGAGAGGAGAGGACAGCAGGAGGGGAGGGGAGGGGAGTGGAGAGAAACTCAGAGCATCATGGGGCCCCCCAGCAGCCTAGG
>NW_018127898.1:7999901-8019728 GCF_001952655.1 Monopterus albus | reverse complement strand
ATGGAGCCTTGTTATTAAGGGCTTTGTATGTTAGGAGAAGGATTTTAAATTCTATTCTGAATTTTACAGGGAGCCAGTGGGGAGAAGCTAATATGGGAGAGATATGATCTCTCTTGCTAGTTCCTGTCAGTACTCTGGCTGCCGCATTTTGGATTAACTGGAGGCTTTTTAGGGAATTATTGGGATATACTTATAGTAAAGAGTTACAGTAGTCCAGCCTGGAAGTAACAAATGCATGGACCAGTTTTTCAGCATCACTTTGAGACAGGATGCTCCTGATTTTTGCAATATTGCGCAGGTGAAAGAAGGCAGTTCTAGAGACTTGGTTTATATGTGATTTAGGACATATCCTGATCTAAGATGACTCCAATGTTCCTCACAGTAGTACTAGAGGCAAGAGCTATGTCATCTAAAGTAACTATATGATTAGACAGCAGATTTCTACAGTTTTCAGGCCCAAGCACAATGACTTCGGTTTTGTCAGAGTTTAGAAGTAAGAAGTTGCAGGTCATCCAGGCCTTTATGTCTTTACATGCTTGAAGTTTGACCAGCTGATTTGATTCATTTGGCTTCATAGATAAATATAACTGAGTATCATCTGCATAGCAATGGAATTTTGCATAGCCGATCCCTCAAGACAACCGTGTTCTCTTGTGAGTAATAGCAGGACATTCTCTACCAAACAACGGAAACAAGACTGAATATAAACTGTGTTTTAGTAATTCATAACCCCTCACTACCTCACCAAGCGTAATGCAATATCCAACTCCACCATGTGAATTACTAAGTGCGATGTTTGAAGTTCACTGGGGAAAATACTATTACCTTATTTTTGTATATTGTGGTTTTTAATACTTTTGCTGTCTTTATGTAACTTTTTATTTTAAGACGTAAGTGTTCTTTCTGGCTTTTGACTCCTTACCTGACTCCAAAGGAGAGCTGCACAAGAATTCCTATATGCCTAGACTGTTTATGCATAAATGGCAAATAAAAATCTTGATTTGACTTGACTTGAGTATATGATTTGGACAAAACACATAAACACTCGCAGGTGCAAATTCCTTGCACTGAAGCACGCATTGTTTGAGTTGTGAATCTAACACCACACCTTAAATTTTAATAGTGCCTATCAGAACTTAGACTATTCAATTTGTTTTTACTGGTTACTTTGCAAGACATATGCTTTAGTGATGACTGGATCCTCAAGTGCTCATAAAATGTATCATTATGAATTTCAGTCATATTATGCAAATATCCTTCTTCATCTCTTGGAGAAAAAAAGTTGTGCTGGCGCGCTCTGGCAGGACTACATCTATATGCTAAAGAGGTCTAAATAAGTGCACAGTCCAGCGAGTACACATTTCAAATTTGCAGTGTACAAATGGAGTCTTTAAATTCCATCATTTATCACAAGTGGATCAAAGTTTATGATTGAAATGAAGTAAACAGGAAAATTACAGTGGATTTAGTCCTCTTTATTTTTTTTTGCACACTTTGTCCTGTAGGTTTCACTTTAAATAAATAAAATTGCCATTTTGCTCATCAATCTGCACTCAGTAACCCACAGTGATAAAGACCCATAACTGTACAAGCCCCTTTGGCAGCATAGAGTTCCAGTGTTCTTGGATAAGACTCTCTATAAGCTTTGCTTTGCACACTTGGACTTCTTTATCACATTCTTTCTGGACTGGATGTGAAGCATCTGTGAACTGTCATCTTCAGCCTTCTCCACAAATCTTCTGTGGGGTTTAAGTCTGGGCTTTCGCTAGGCCACTTAGGAACAGTTACTGAACATCTCTGACTCAAGTGTATGTAATACATGAGAGTCACAAGCTGGGGCTAGTGTGACATATGTGTTTGACTTACCTCGAACATGACCTGGCCTAGTGTGCAGTTGTTTACATACCTTTGGATTACAATTTGTTGTGATCAGCACCTGATCTTAGGCATGCTCACACTACTTTGAGTACCTACTGATTTGAATAATAAAATGTGGCATAGAAATAAGAGCAAAGCACTGCAAGTGGACAAACATGATGCTGACTCCACTGTGCTTCACTGTAGGGGCGGTGTTAGCAGGTCATGACCAGTGCCTGGTGTTCACTACATATAGTGCTGGGAGATCTGTACAGAGAGTTCAGTTTTTGTCTCATCAGACCAGAGAATCTTTTTCCTCATGCTCCCAGAGGCCTTTAAATGCTGTTTGACAAACTCTAAGCAGCTTTTATTTGTATTTAACCATGTAAAGCCTGACACATCAAAAAATAGCCAGAACATTTTAATATTTTGGAACTGAGATGTTTATTAAACCTTTTAACAAAATCCAAAAGAAAATTCAAGATTTTTATTTGCCATTTATGCATAGACAGTCTAGGCATATAGGAATAAATGTGCCATATTATTTAGATTTATTTTTTATTTTTTGTATCACATTTGGTACATGGGGCACTTTTGGCAACTTTTTTTGCTCAAACCTGAGTAGCAAATATGATACAAATTAAAGTGGCTTCTGTCCTGCTAAATGCCTGACTGATGGAGAGGTGCTGAGATGATTGTCCTTCCAGCAGGTTCTCCATTTCTGCAGAAGACTTCTGAAGTTATACTAAAATGACTAAAATAACCATTGGGTTCTTGGTCACCTCCCTGACCAAGGCCCTTGTTATGTTACCCAGCTGCTCACATTAGTCAGACTGTAGGAAGAGTCCTGGTGTATCCAAACTTCGTCCATTTCAAGGCCACTATGCTCCTGGGAACACTCAAAGCTTTAGACATGATTTTATACCCTTGCTCTGATCAGTTTTATCACAGAGGTCTTGAGAGAGTTTTTCAGTCCTGACATGCAGTATGAATTGTAGGGCCTTATACAGGTACCTTAATTTCAGGTTGCCAGAGGTGGACTCCAGTCATGTTCTAGCCACATCTCAAAGAGAAGTCAAAGAGACAGCATGCACAGGACCAAAGTTTAGAATGCTCTAGCCGAGGGTCTGAATACATTTATTAATGAGAGGGTTTACTTTTTAATTTTCAATAAATTAGCAAAAATGTGTACAAAGTATTACTTGACATTATGGGTTACTGGGTGTAGACTGATGGGTAAAAATGGGCGACGTTTTGTCCATTTAAAGTTACATTTGCAAGTGACAGGGTCGGAATATTTTCTGAAGCCACTGTATAATGTCTAAAGGACATAACAAAGAAAGAGATGTATTGCCATGTGCTCTTACATGTTATCATACAGTATATATATATAGTACATATAAGTAAAATATAGTGCAGCAGTGGGAGTAAGACAGCTCCTTTTCATAGACGCATAAATCACAGTGATCCATACTGTACAATTCAAAGGCTTTAATAGCATGACTTAATGATATCAACAAGTTTCAAGGCATTCAATTCGAGACCAAGCCAACAGATCCAACTCATATGAACAAGTTTTGTCCTTTAGAATGAGAATTTAGTTGGACAAGTAATCTTTTTGCTTGTATGAACAAATCTTAGATGTGCTGCATGGTTGTCTCTGTCTCACTGGGTGTACTGTGCAGATGCATCTCCAGAATTAAGGCGTGGATAAACACACTGAGAGTGCTGGTCCCAACATTGCTCAATACACCATTAAACAATACCAAGGAATCAAGAGTCGCAAAGTATACCAACTGTGTTCTCAAAATGTGGTCAAGATGCTATCATTTTCATAGGCATGCATCTTTATAGTTAGCTTATTTCAACGTTTTCACTTTCAGAACTCTGTTGTGGGAAAAAAATCCATAGATTATGTAAGAGCTGTGTGCAATAAAAGCTGGTAAAGCATGTATAAGTAAGAATTTCTTGTAAATGTAATAAAGCCCTTCACTACAAAATTGAACATTCTAGACTAATATCCCCTTATAACTAATACAGTTTGAGGAGAATACAAATTCATATATAATACACTATGCACATGAATCAGCCTGTTGTTCTGGAGTTCTGGAAAGTCTGTTGGAACAGCAGTGGCCCAGCAGGAGGCAGTCTTGTTTAACAGGAGATGATGAGGGCATTCAGAGACTGCTGACTCTGTGTTCGCTCCAAAGGTCCCCCAGTGGACAGAATCTCACAGGCAGCCAGTTCATGATAGAGAGCGTTGAGCACCTCTAGAATGTGGGCTTTCCCTGTGCAAAAACAGAACAGATGTGACCGCTGTGGGAATCTTGTTACAGACGACCAGACGGGAACTTAATTTAATTCCCTGCACTGAGTACCTGTAAATTTTTCTGATCACATTTCACAGGACTTGAAATGATTTTATTGTACTTACCATGTTTGGGGTCACTGCAAGACTCCAAAGTGCTCAGCAGCAAGACTTTCCCCAGAGACCTCTGTGAGATGTTCTGAAACGAGAGAGAGAGCTATTCTCAGATATCAGGCACTTTGACATGTAGTCTGACTCTTGTAACCACAAAATCTCCCACACATGCCGAACAAGTGAAATTAAATTGTTCTTAAATGTATAATCAGTCTATAATCAATCTCACACTTTTAGGGTCAGGTGGCAAACAAATGTTCACAAACCAAATTTAAAACAATCCCAGTACTGGTGTGTTATTTCAGTGACAGAGAGACATGTGTTTGCTGATTCAACAGGTCAACATGGACTTCTAATTCCCAAGTATCTTTATGTTAATGACCATATGGTGGTTTGTCGTTGAACAATGCTAGTGAATGCTTTCAATTTGTTTTCCTTTTTGATGTCTAGCCAGAAAAATGGTTTTAATGCAGTGGGGTAGAGTTTATTCAACTCAGCAGCCAAGATTTTCATTATTTTCAGTAGAGAGTTTGAGCTCATACAATGGTCTAACTGATGTTTACAGGATTTTATAGTCTGCTAAAAATCAAAACAATATGTTTTGTCTTTAAAATGGTTAAAAAAATGTAAACAGCAGCAACAAAAACCATTGAATATGAAAGTCTTACTGTAGCTACTAGGAGCTTCAGTTACTGTCAAAATTGACATCCTAAGACTCAACAGTGCAGTTCCACTGAAACTGACTAACCAGGTCCCTGAGCTGCTGGAGGAGCTGCAGAATGTCCACAAGTTTCTCCTCCACCAGGGACAGATGAGCCCTCTCTGTCTCCAGCATCTGCAGCTCCATCTGGTGCAGCTCAGTCTCCTCAGCCTTCTGCTGCAGCTCCTGGACCAGAGAGTCCTTAATCTGGACACATAACATAAGGTGTCATATGGTGAGGCACCTGGCCCTTTAAAACATCACAATAAATATAAATAATATACAGGTGGAGCTCAATATATTAGAATATCGTGGAAAAGTCAATTTATTCCGGTAATTCAACTCAAATAGTGAAACTCGTGTATTATATAAATTCAGTACACACAGACTGAAGTAGTTTAAGCCGTTGGGTCTTTTAATTGTGATGATTTTGCTCACATTTAACAAAAACCCACCAATTCACTATCTCATACACACATGACACATTTGTCATTGAAACAGTTCTTTTTCTTGGATCTTTTGTTTTTGTTTGTTTTGTTGTCAGTCTTGTTGACCATTAGCCTCTTTCATCTATTTTTAGCCTCTTTCAGCTTATGGTTTCGGTTTTATGGTTAATTTTCATTAACCTTGTTTTGAGCAGCAGCAAGTAGCTGTTCAGACAATAGGAAGCTTTGATAAACCCACTGTAGACTATATCCCCAGCACCAAAAAGTATATTTCCCAGAGCCTAGAAAACAGAGTTTTATTTTCACAATATCAGTCCCATGTACTGTAAAGTCTATGGACCAAGCGGGAGTGCTCGGGCAGGGCCAACTTTCAGTGGAACAAATGGGTGCCATCCTGTAATCTGGTATCCAGTTTTCATTAATCCATCCATGGTTCAGCCATGGTGGCCATTACTGCATAGTGAATGGCTATACAGTTTGGTGAAGAAGGATCTGCTTTTTGAGTTCTCAAAGAATGTGAACAGTGATGAGAGTTCTGCTCAAAGAGCTGACCAATCTTAGTTAAATCAACAACAGAAAAGAGGGGCGCTGGGGTGCTGGCGGCAAGCAAATAGTCTCGGCATGAATGCAATCAGAGTAACAGTGATAAGTGACAGGTTATAATGCTTGTGCTGTACACATGTCCATTGTAAAACATGTTGCAACTTATTGATACTTCCTAATCTTCCTAACCTCCTAACCTCTCGGTGTCACTCAGCCCAAAGTACCCTTTCCCGACTGAAGATGCAAACAGCTCCCAAATATGTAGTTTCATTCTTAAAAATGGCTCAGTAATTTAGCAAAGCACTGTTACTCAAACTGGAGGACATAGGCCTAGTGCATTTGTTTAGTAGTCTTTTCAGCTGCAGACTAACCCACGTGGCAGTGTGGCTCATTGATGTGTTTTTAACAGTTTTTAAACAACAATACCGCTGTATAGCACAGAGGGATAGGATACTGTATACCAGTCTGTGGAGACACACAACACTTCCTAATAGGAACAACTTATTGTTGGTTTTTAGTCTTTTTGGTGGCTTTGTTGAAAATATGAAAATTACAAAACACCACCAAATATAATCATTTAAGACAAAACAGATTTTAATAACCTGTCAAGATATATTCATAAGATAAACATAAGCTTGAAAAAGCAGCAGAATAAGTGCCTCTTTTAACAGTTTTCCCTGTAGGCCTGCTAAATATCTTGTAATATAAAGAAAACATACCAGAGGAGAGCGAGTCTATCAGGCTCAGAGCTACAACTGCTAAATCAGACTTTGACCAATGCTGAGGGAATGTTGAGCTTCACTACTTTGTCTTGGGACCAGTAATGTCTGAGCAACGATATACTGGTAGAGTTTTATTGTCTGTTTAGTTCTTATTCAAATTCCGTTATACATACCAGCTGCAACATTAAATGAGATGAAAGTGGCATTTATGGATGTAACTACACTTTGTAGTGCCTGACACAGGTGTTCCAAAGTCATCCTGAGCCCATGTGGTTATATTGCTTATAGAAGAGTGACAATTATTGATGCAGTGTCGTCTGAGGGATCAGAGAGCACGGTCATCCAGCTTAGACTTGTGTCTTTTGCCCTTTACCTAATGAAATCCCTCCAGATTCCTTGAATCTTTTAATCATGTTCTGCACTGTAGAGGGTGACGTATCCAAATCCCTTCCTATCTTTCTTTGAGGAACATTGTTTTTAAATATTTCACTAATTTTCTTACACATATGTTGGCAAACTGGCGGTCCTTGGCCCATCTTTGCTCCTAAAGGGCTCGGCCTTTCCTGGATGCCATGTTTGTATCAAATCATGATGCAGGCACCTGTTGACATCACCTGTTTCAAATGGAATCATCACTTTATTGTTTTACCTCATTACTGGCCCTGAAATGCAACCGTCCCAACTTTTTTTTGGAATGTGTTGCAGAATCAAAATTGAAGTGTTTATTTTGAATAAAGAATAAAATTGATGAGGTATCACATCAAATAATGTGCTGCTGTGTTGTTTCCAGCCAACTTTTTCTGATTTGGGGTTGTACTTGTAACAGAGTATGTTTACAAGGTGGTAATGCTACCTTTAGTTAAGTAAGAGCTTTAAGGGTGAATCTAGACTTGTCGTTAGAAGGCACCAAAAACAGTATACTTTCTATCACTCTGTGACACTACCAGAAATAAAATGTCTAGGATAATGTTTTTATCATTGTAAACAATTAATGCTAAACCATGACATCGGGTAGTACACTGATAAAAAATTAACTTGTTTTAGCCTACATGTTGGTGTATGGGTGTTTTCTGGTGACAACAAGCTGAATTCGACATTGTCTGCCACAGTGGATAGTTGTGTATAAAGGTCTATAGGCTACAAGCTTTCCTTTCCATTCTTAACAAACTGAACTGGTACTGCCGATGCTGTTCTGTGAAAATGTCGGGGATTAAATTACTGTCAAGGTTCTTCCAATAAAGAATAGCATTTCCGGTTACAAAAAATAAAACTACTATTGATTCAACCCTGAGTTCTGAATATACTGTATGATATCTGAGCTATATTTTATCTGTTTCATTAACATTGGATGTGTACAGAAGAGTATTAGGGCCACTGCATAAATTTTTTTTTAATACTGACTTTATTCTCAAAATTCTGGAAATTCTGACTTTATTCTCAGAATTCTGACTTTAATTTCAGAATTCTGACTCTAATCTCTGAATTTTGACTTTATTCTGAGAATTCTGACTTTAAACTCAGAATTCTGACTTTAATCTCAGAATTCTGAATTTAATCTCTGAATTTTGACTTTATTCTCAGAATTCTGAGAGTCACTTGTGCACATCATATAAGCAGTTTCTGGTTGTTCTGAACAAATTGCAAATTCTTGGGCACATTCATGCAAATGATTATGTACAGCTGTCTATTGTTTTGTACATGACCAGTTGCTACTGTCATGTTGATCAAAATATATTATATGGTTCTCTGATGAATAGTCTGACCTCCCAAACCAACTAGTCATCAGCTCACTGCAGGCATATTTCTGTACAGCTCTATCAGACTTTTTTGAAATCGTATCTGAATTGTTGAATTGCTCTCAGGTGCATCTTCACTTTGACTAATGAAGAGGAACGTGTGATGAGTCAGATCAGCCAATGATCCACCAGCTCTCTACTGTAAAATAGCTCAGAGGTGCATCTCATGAACCTTCAGTTGGCAAGTGTATATATAGACAGAGCACTACACAGTGTTACAACTTCTGACTAAAGGAAGAACAAGAAAATGAGCAGCATCAACTACCAGGAAAAAGAAGAGGAGCAGGGCTGTGTGGTGGAAGAGTAGGGAGGCAAAACAGAAAGAGGGAGAAAAGGCTGAGGACAACAGCAGGTTCCTGATGAAATAAGGGCCACACTCATGCACCATGTTGTCAATCCTGGCCATACAGTGGCCAAGGCTGGTCGAAAGCAGCCATGTTTTTATATTTCTAATGTTGCATTTTTTTCCTGTGTGCTATGCAGTGGTGCAAAACACTTTGTTTTCTGTATCACAACGGCAGTAAAAACGCTATAATCTTTCTCAATAAATCTCCCATATACATTAATGTGAAACTGATACATGCCATACAGAACAAGTACAGCCTTGTGTATTTGTGCATTGTCATCAAAGCCTGAGCCACAGTTGATATATGAAAATACTGAGAGTACACTATTATACTGACATGACTAAGCATTTTGACTGCCATGTTCAGAAAGGATGACAAAGAACTTGTCATTCTGATGCACTGACATGTTCAGTGACATAAGTATTTACTTTTGAGATAAACTAAGGATTTTGAGCAAGTGATGGGCTTTTGCAGTTAATCCATTGTGTGGTGCTGTTTGTATAAGCTATTTGGATAAATGCTCTTACTGTTCTGCAAATATCAAGGATGATCTGAGAAATGTAGCTACTGTGTTAAACCTATTCATGAGTAGAGGCAAATTGTTGGTTTTAGTCTCTGTAAGGACATACCATTCGTTTCAAATGACTGGCCATATTCTTCAAGTACTGTGCTTCCACAAAGTCAGAGGTATGGTGGGTAGACATCAACAAAGAGCAAATTCTGCACTAACTTCTGAACAGAGCCACATAATCTTTCTAATAATGCTGTTAAATGGTATTATTTGTGTCAATGCAGAAGTAGGACTGTTGATGTTGTCCACTATAATTGAAACTGCTTTAAAATGGAATCTCTTGGCAGCTGGTATGGACAACACAACACTGAGTACTTCATTGGTCTTGGTTTGGAAGTACAGTACAATCAAATAATTTTAAATTTGCTTATGTGAAGCATTTATTACGGGAAGCAGAGAGATGACAGGAAATCTGGGAGCCACATAAGCAATACAAGTCTCAGTGGAATGCTGCAGTTGATGGTCAGTGTGTTAACCCTTAAGTCATAGCATTAACCTAAAAATGAGTATATTACAAGGGTTTTTAATTAACCTGGGTTAGTCTGCTTTTGCTACTCTGATGATGTGTGCTTCCCGCCTCACAACAGGAGATGGCTGCACTGTGCTGCGGTGGCCCTGCTTGGTAGGGGCCCTGATCCAGGACGCTGTGTCTCTGGCAGCTAGGCTTGTGTGTCTATACTGAAGATACGAGACAAAGCTGGAGTTGTAAAAGTGTCTATGTCTTCAACGCTATAGACTATTTAGAACTTGGTACACACATTCTGTAAAGGATTATACTCTGCCAGCTAAAAACGCCGATGGCCTAGTATCCTGCAGTGCTATTGAACTTCTTTTGCTCTTTACATGAACACTTCAACACTTTGTGATTTAATTTTAAACTTATCATTAATAATCGTTACTGCCTGAAACAAAAGCCAGCTCAAGGTACGCTTTCACCGTGCGCGCTCCCGTGAGGTTCGTGCACTCCTCGGCAGGCACAGAACCAGCAGCACTTGTCGCCCGATCACATGATCTGACTAAGCAGCTAGCTACTTCCTGTGTAGACTGCTAGCCAATTCACGCCCAGACGGCCGCAGAGACTGCGACTTCTGTGTCATCCAAAATGTTGGCCCTCATAAACAGGCTTTTGGACTGGTTCAGGTCCCTGTTTTGGAAGGAGGAGATGGAGCTTACGTTAGTTGGACTTCAGTATTCCGGAAAAACAACATTCGTCAACGTGATTGCAGTAAGTAGCTAGTTACAGAGCTGTCAGTGTGGGCCCAGGCTACTACCTGGGGGAGGTTGTGGACGAAGGTTTTTTTTTGCATGTCCATCCCATTTAGAGGTTATTGTTCCAGAAATTTCAAGGACTTAACTGCACGCCTGGATAGCTGTGGTGCCTTAAGTTACAAAGAGCCCATGTTGCTGCGGTAGGTTTGTAGTAACGATTTCCCCTCAGCTGTTGCTTGGCTAGCTAGAATGACTGTGCGCTTACTTGTGAAAGCGGTCATGTGAGCGGTTTGTGTGCGCTGCCGGTGTGTCGACATCAGCGATGTGTTTACAGCACGGGACACGGTGGTATTTCGCACACTTTGTGTTGTCATCCAGCTTAGAGGCGAGGCCTGCAGCCGCCATGGCTACAAGCTGGGGGGGGTAAAGTCATTTCTGCCTCCCCCAGGCGTTAATAATGTCCCTTTGCTGTTAGGTTCACGGGATCTTGTCGCACGGTTTGATAATAAAACAACAAGAACTCCCCGTCCTTGCTGGACCAGGTGGTGGTTAATGTTTGGCCTGCTACCGCCTTGGCTCGTTTTGTGGTTAGTGCAAAGGTTGTGTTGTCCAATATTGTTGAGCTCTCTGTTTCTAGATGATAGCCCCCAATATATTCTTTAGAAGGAGTCACATTTGTAGTCCAGGGTGTTTTCAGCTCCTCCTTTCATGGATTAGTCGCAGTCATACACATTATTATGTCCCAGCTCTCATGTGGTCATGTCAGGTGATGTGTCACTAGGTTTGAGCCTTTGTCTTTTTCACACAGTCATTGTGAGGCTGTTTGAATAAGCCTATCCAAAAGTTGTAGCATCTTTGAAATGTCTTCAAATATTATTACTTGAGGGTGTAAGACTGGGCAGTGCCAGTCAAAGCAGTTTATGTTACTAGGGTTAGGTAACCCCTCCTGTGTTGTTTTTAAGCTTGTTGGTTACAAAGCTTTGGCTGTTTGTAGGAAGCTGGATCAGAAACTTATGTATTGTGATGCATGGATGGGATTATCTTAACACGATTTAGAGCGTTACAGAGCACGTGTTCAAGCAGCCAAAAATGATCCATTCATAAAACCATTTCCTAATTTCCTCTGACCCCCTGCACACAACTGATTCATATCCACTAGGCTTTTCATGTGACTTCTGATTCAGATGAAACCATACTCACGTTGACAGGTTTTTGTCCAAGATGCAGAAACAGTCACAATGCAGATGAAACAATGTCTCACTTGGTTGATTATCAAAAGTGATGTTGCTTTTATTTTGGTAACAAATTATTTACAATAGCTCATTTATTTCTTACAAAATGCCAACCATTTGTAGGTTCTAGGTTCTCAGTTGTGAGGGTTCTCAGATTTTCTGTTTTTATGCCTCTGTCAAGTGAACAGTTGTGGGTTTTGGTCTGTTATTCATATGAAAGAAGACATTTGATGACATCATTTTTGGCTTTGGGAATTTGTGACACATTTTTTTCAAATTATTTTCAGACAATTTATTGACATGATTTATTGAGAGAACAGTCTGAAGATTCGTTGATAATGAAAAACAAAACAAATGTTAGTTTAACAGGACCTTCCTTACAATGGAGGGTAGAAAAGAGACAGATTAGATGCACATCATATTTGTAATACTGTTTGAGTGCTTATGATTTTATGTGTTGTCTTTGAACAATGTAGCATGCAGTGTTCAACAATGTGCATTTTGTCCTTGTCTTTGTCTCGTACAGTCGGGCCAGTTCAGTGAAGACATGATTCCCACAGTCGGTTTCAACATGCGGAAGGTCACTAAGGGCAACGTGACAATAAAGGTAGGCCAAAGTGTCCAGCTGGATGCTTTCACTGTTGTTATCAGCTGCAATCAATTTCCTACTGGCTGAGATCCCACATAGAGCAGTGTATTCTGCACTGGGGAGTAGTGATTGCAGTGAATGGTTTGGAAAATGTTGCAGAGGTGCTTTTTTGGCTTAGGACTGCATTGCTGATTTTGTGTTGTTTTTTTTTTTCCTGCCTCAGATATGGGACATAGGTGGACAGCCTCGCTTCAGAAGCATGTGGGAGCGCTACTGTAGGGGAGTCAATGCAATTGTGTAAGTTTGTGGGTACTCCACAGCACATGTCCTCTGTGCCAGAAAACCTGGAGAAGGCAAACAGAAAATACACAGAAATGCAAAATAAAATGCTTATTCATTAGGTTTAATGTTTGCTTTGTTTCCCACTTATTTATTGTCTGATATAACAGTATCATTGCATGGTTCTCTTATGTAGATACAATGTGTTACAAATTTCTTGTCTTAATGCGAGCTCTGACGTTTGAACAGTTATATACAAAGGTGTTTTACTTTGTTGTGTGTCAATGGGTTTGCTTTTTGTTCTTTAGTTACATGGTGGATGCAGCAGACAGAGAGAAGATAGAAGCATCCAGAAATGAACTGCACAACCTCTTAGACAAACCGCAACTACAGGGAATACCTGTAAGAAGCCAGTTGTACTCCTTGGACCAAAAGCTCGTGATGTTTCAGCCTCACTTTGGTTCATTACGTTGACGTCTGAGGTTCCACTGACTGTGGTCTCAAGCAGTAATTAATCTCATAATTAGAAATCACTGCAATGTAGCTAACTCAGCTTTGACATTGTCCTTATCAGTCATTTGACCCCAAACCAAGGTTTTTAATGAGTTTCCAAGCTGAGAAGAAATGATAATTGACTTGACGTCAGACGCGGTGAATCGATAGTTTACCTCCTGCTGTGACTTGATACGGCACACAGGCAATTTATTTTGCCCTCTGGTTAGAAAGGGTTCTGTGATGGGTGAAGCATGTGGCTGAGAGAAATCCTTTAGATTGCCTGATCACACTGTGCAGTAATGCTGATACATTGTTGTGCTGGATATTGATCAGGCCTTTCTCCCATCGTTTTCAGGTCCTAGTACTGGGCAACAAACGAGATCTACCCAACGCACTTGATGAGAAGCAGCTCATTGAAAAAATGTGAGCCACACACAATATTGCAGTATTGTTGATAATCCTGCACAGACATTAGCACTTCTCTGGTGGAGGCTGTATTCTAACCTACTGTATGCAGAACTCCGTAATTACTACTAGGGATGGGTATCATTAGGATTTTATCGATAATGATACTGATACTTGCGCTGCTTATCAATACTCTTATTGATACTACTCTCCATAATTTGGTGCAAAAAAATAAAGATGTGATGTTGAATCTTTTCATATCACATCTTTTAATCGTTTTTCTTCAGAAATAATATGGTACTTTAACGGTACTCTTCTGGGTTATTGTTATTTTTAAGAGGAAAAAAAAATAAGAACAGGATCAGCATTGCCTAATTTTCTATAAAAAAAAAATCGGATGCCGGACTTTGACAGTATTTTCACTGTATGGTACTTTGCCTCCTATCCCCAGATCACTAAATCCAGCCCTGCTCTGATCACTCTGAAACGACAGTCTGACAATTTAAATTTATGACTGCGCCCATAACTATCTGCTGGCAAATGGTTACTTTTAATCGATAATCAATGATCATATAATTTGGCTAATTGTGTGTGCCTGCCCCAGGCTGCTAGCATCCATAACATACCTGGACAACCAGAGCTGAGCTACGAGCTAGGCAGACAAAAACTGCATTTCTCTACCTGTACGTGATGGACTTTCCTTAGATGTTTCCTCATATTGTTCTTGTTTCTGCCCTTATGTGGAAAAGACTTGTTGCAATGGGCATTGCCAGTATCGACCCCAGAGAAATATAATCACACATACTGTAATTAAGTCTGGTGTGTGTGTGCTGCAGAATACTGCAGTGTGTGAGACACCCTTTGCACACACACAGGCTCTGAGAGACTGACCTGTCTCTTGCAGCCTGTATTAATCCGAAGCGGAGCTGGTGGAATAAAATGTGCAAGATAACTTTTATGTAGCAACAATAAATAAGAAATCTGTTTTCTTAACTGCTTCAGTACTGATGGTGGAACTGATAACATTTGGGCTTATTGATACTACAGTATTTAATAATTTAGCACTAGTGCCTGTTTAATGCCAGGCTTCAATACCCATCACTAGTAATTATGTATCAGTGGTTTGTTTCTTTGAGATGAGCTTTCAAGTAGACAGTACATGATAAAATAGCTCATGGTTTTCGATTGATATGCCTAACACTCTCATGCAATGTCTGAGTGTCCACAGACCAGTAGGTTTTTATGCTCTTAAAAACAAGTGGCTTATTTTGTTTCCTTGTTTGTTTTTGAAGGAACCTGTCTGCCATTCAGGACCGAGAGATCTGCTGCTACTCAGTCTCCTGCAAAGAGAAGGACAATATAGGTAAAGATCTGAGTGGTGCTTCATAAAGCAAGAGTCCCAGTTAAGCCAGACTTACTTAAGTGCATCGGGCCTATATTCAGGAAATTATGTTAAGTAAGGAAGTTTTAATAAGTCAGACTTAAGTCATCAGGCTTCACCCAGGGCGTAACCAGTGTTATCATCAATTTGCCATACTTGGAACAATTTACTTATCAATTTATATTCTTAATTTACATACTTGATCAGTACTTGTTCAATTTGCCACACTTGCATACATATAAGTGTATCTTAATGTGTTCTTGAAGGCTTTGTTGCTAACATTGTTTTTAGCTGCACTGTGAAGATGAGTCCGTTTTCAGTCCATGTCAAAGCTGATTAGCAGACGTCAGATTTATCACACAGGTTCCATCTTCTGTTTCCAGTAGGAAGTATCTGCACTGTATTTCATAAAACTGAACCACTGGTATAACAATTGGAGACTAAAGCATACGAAGTCAAAATGGTGCAAGTAATAAAACAGAACAAAAACAAAATAGATAAGAGGGAGCAAAACACTGTAAAATGTGACTACAGTAAAATAAATAATGGCCATAAAACATTTATGATACAAATAAAATTCACATTAAACTTGCAAAGGCTACAACATGGCAACAAACTGAGCTCCAGCAGGGCTGAATGCAACACTCCTCTCACCCAACCTGCTAAGGGGAAAGTGTCTTAAATGTTTTGCCTCCCTGCAGATATCACACTGCAGTGGCTCATCCAGCATTCAAAGTCACGGAGAAGCTGAAAGTGAAGCCCTCCCCGGTCGCAGCTCTGGCCTCAGCTCCCTATCGGTCATGGGTCCTCGACAGTCATCCCTTTCACTGCCTCTGTGAAGTAATCCAGCTCTCTCTGCTCACTACTGTCACCACCTGCTCCACCCAGTACACTACCATAGATGTGTAAACCTTGTACAGCACTACCGCCACCCCAACCGTCTGGAGTGTTGAAAAGCTGTCTCAGTCCTGTGCTAGAAGGTGGATTGTCCAAGCCCATCATGCCTTATCGCCTGCCATCACGGGCATGCTGTGTGTCTGTGTACATCATGGACGTTTTTTTTTTTTTTTTTAATTGCTTCTGTTCCCTTCCACACAGGATTCTAATGATGTTGCAGTATACTGTTCCCTGGATACACTAGGACGGAGTTCCTCTATTCCCACAGTCAAACATCCGCTCTGTCGTCTGCCAACATTCGGTGTTTACGTGACATCATGTGATTGTAGCTTTTAACAGTTGTATGTGAAATGATGATGGTTGCTTACGCTAATGCCTTCACTTCCTTATAAACTCTTAGCAATGTAGCTTGCACTTTATTTGCTGGCATATGGAAGTATGTATTTTATTAAGTGACTTGAATTAAAGTTTACACATAACAAAGATCAGTAGAAACAGAGTAGTTGTTGCATTTGAGGCAAAGACCCTGAGACAGGTCAGCAGAGTTTTAAGTGCCTTCGGCTGAGTGAGCACCCCGATCAGACGGTTAATGTCCAATGCAACTTCTAACCCACCATTATAAATAAGCACTTGGTACAGAGACAGAATAAATCCCCTGATTACATTTAATGCCACGTCGCGACAATCTTGTTTTATGGTGTGTAATCATGTAAAAACAATGATTCCTGAGAAAAGACAGCACTGCATTAACTGTGAAAAATGAAATAATGGAGGACTTGGATGAGAAATGTTACTTTGTCTGGTCGATGAATAGTTGGAATGTTTTTTTTCACTTGTAGCTTGTGACTCTTATGTAGCGTGAAATGTGGGCTAACTTTTGCATGAAGTTCTCAGGTTGTAACAGGAATTTTTTAAACTGTTGAGCAAAATGTGGGTGTGCCCAAGTATCTCTTTAGTAATCCCCTATTTTGTTCACATTGGATAACAGAAGACAGTCCATTAGTTTGTGTCAGATGCTTGGCATCATCCATACCTGTTACACCCCTCTCTGAATCATGATGTCTTTTTGTAGAAGCCTTAGCAGTCCAAGGACAACGTTGTCTCTGAGCATGATGTAGTGACTGGCACGTCCTTTCCTCTCAGCGACGAGACAATGATTTCTCACAGGTTTGACTGCTGTATATTAACCTGCCTCTTGCTTGGCCAGCGCATCTTAATCCTTTGGGTGAGTGAGTGAGTGTCACAGAATCAGATTGAGTAATCCCTTCTCCTGTGATATTGTATGTAGGCCTACATGGGTCCTGCATTTCAGTGTAATGTTGTCTCCAGGTCCATCACACACACTCTCTTTTATGTCTCATATTGTTCTGTGTTTGTCGGTGATCATCGTAATCCTAAATGCTGATTGTTGGGACCACAGCAGCAGTGAGGGGCTGTGTAATTTGGGTGACTATGTGGGATAATTTGGGGAAAGCTTTGTTACCTGTGTAATAATATAGCCTATTTGCCGTTTGTATGTGCATGTGCTGAACGTATTCACATTGAATTGCAGACTTTGTAAATAAGAAGTTAGCATTTTTATTCCAACAAATGCTCCTGTAGATGTCATGCATTCTTTCCCTGTGATTGCTAATAAATTTGTTTTTATTTTTAAGGATTTCAGGTCTGACGTCCATATCACTTGGAAAGTTATCTGTAATTTTTGCCACTAGGTGGAAGCAGAGGACTTTGGCAGGAAGCAAGTAAAAGGAGCTGAGCCGTAAAGTCTCCCGATTCTGAATTCCCAAGTCTCACCTGAAGTTGTTTTTCTGGTCAGGGAGGTCACTGTTGAGCAGTGTATGATAACTAATTTTAGCTCAGTTTTTAGCTTTTCTCACACTGGAATTCTCACTTAAACCCTAACAGCACCTTCCACCACAGCAGATCCAAAGGCAGGCAGGCAGCCTACCGGCTCCCACAGTACATTTGGTTTCCAGAATTTGAATCACAAACGTAACTCATTACTACCTTTGTGGATAATATAGTTTTGCTGTTATTACTTACAGATCCCATAACAGAGGATTAACACCTCTCAGTGTTTCTTGGCAGAAAAATAACTTATGCATAGAAATCTAACACTCAGCTTCACAGTGTTAAACAAGCACAGAGGATGTGTTGCAAACTAAGGTGCAATAAAGCGAGCCATGTTCTCACAGCTGGAGCTGCGCAAAGCTGTCAGAGAGCAGGCCTGTGCCGTTAAAGCAGCAATACCTTAATTAATCTCATTTCTTAAATGCAGCCTTTAATGAGTAGCTGCTGGCGTTTGTTGTGTGCCAGGGCGGCAGTTAGAATGTGGATAGATCTAGGTGTTATCCAATGAATTCCATGGGTTGGTGGAGACGTGTGTCCGGACGGGAATCACAGTATATATATGTGCCTGTGCATTTTACTGTTGCAATGACTGCGAGGGTGAGTTACTGTATGTTGGGACCAGGTCATGAAGAGGACCTGAAGGCCTGATATACCATAATTGTAGTTGCACTCCATTACCAGTGCCTCATTATGTAATACAACATGCTTTGTACCTACCACCTCTCCCAACTGCATGATTTAGCCTTCTTAAGTGTTCAGACTCTTCAGTCAGTCCTGTGAATGACCAGAATTACCAAAATTGAATTATGGTCTATTGCTTCAGGCATGATTCATGTCCTCATAGCCTTCACTCTACATACTGAGAAACCTATGAGCTTAATATATTCTCTCGAAAGCCTTGATGGAGGTCTTAAACAATGATTTAACTCAGCTGTCAGCAAGGCTGTGCACAAGGATACAATCAGAGTCGCATCTACTTTATATTTCACTTGTTTTATGTGGCATTCATGTGGACGGCAAAGTAAGAATTTCATTGTACAGGGAAGCATGTTTCCTAACTATGCATATACCACCTTGACCTGATCTACATAACACTGTAGATCTGTGTTATAATTCAATGTGGTACAAATAATGTTCAAATCTGAGTTTACTTTGAATGAACTTTGAATCATGCATCATCATGCAGCAGCTGTTTGACATATTAGCCACCTATCCTGATTCTTTTCTATGAAACACCTCCTTGTCTAATGCATAACAGCACTTTCAGCCTGAAGCTGCTGTCACTTCTGTCTTTGCAGCCCCAGCCAGTATCACTCAACACTTAATGTAGGAAGCCTGCGCTTTATTTTCTCTCAATCATAATACAGCGAACACCTAGTATATGTAACCTCATAAGCCTTTCCTTTTACACAACCTGTGCAGTCATGCACTGAGGTCACACTGTTGTCAGTGACATAGAACACGTGCTTAATATCTGTCCAGTTAAAGACAGTCATTTTTCTCGCGGACATACGGTTGAAGTCATTAAAACAGATTTTTTTTTTTTACCTGATAGAATCTATATCCACACTGAAACGAGTCCTATGCGACATAACCTGAAAGGCTGTTCAGCCAGGAAGAAGCCACTCCTCCAGATCTGACTTTTTGGACAAATGTCCTCTGGTCTGATGAAACAAAAATTTAACTGTTTGCCCATAATGACCATCATTATGTCTGGAGGAAAAAGGGGGAGGCTCGCACAGAGAACAACTCCATCCCAACCATAAAGCACGGGGGTGACAGCATCATGTTGTGCGGGGGCTTTGCTGCAGGAGGGACTGGGGCACCTCACCAAATAGATGGCATCATGAGGAAGGAAGTGGATATATTGATGATTAGATGTATTAAAGCGACATCTCAAGACATCAGCCAAGAAGTTAAAATGTGGCCACAAATGTGTCTTCCAAATGGGCAATGACCCCAAGCAGACTTCCAAAGTTGTGGCAAAATGGCTTCAGGACAACAAAGTCAAGGCATTGGAGCGGCCATCACAAAGGCCCGACCTCAATCCAATAGAACATTTGTGGGCAGAACTGAAAAAGCATG
>NW_018127898.1:7993497-7999671 GCF_001952655.1 Monopterus albus | reverse complement strand
TTCTTAAAATAAAGTAATGATCCTAACTGACCTAAGACAGAGAGTGTTCATAGGATTAAATGTAGGGAGCTGTGAAAAACTGAGTTTAAATCTCTTTGGCTAAGGTGTATGTAAACATACGACTTCAACTGTATTCTGTCAAGCATACTGTATATATCAGTTTGTGCATTTGAGTTTATCAGCATGCACATAGGAAGCATTAGTAGCTGTTGTCCTATCCCTGTTAAGGCTAAGGCGTCCCCATTTTTTTACTCCTCACTCTTAATTCCCAGAGTCATTATAAACTATTTTCATATCTTCCTGTCAGGCCTGTAATAGTATTTAGTCCACTTCCAGCATTTAGACTTTCAGGTTGTAATGTTTACAATATACAGCATTTGCTGTGCACCCACAGAGTGTCTCACTAAATCCTCAGGTTGCAAACATGTGGTTCTAAAGGTGAAGGACATTCCATGTTTGATTTACAGCATTTGTGCTGGTAATAGTTAGAAGCAGCAAGATATTAAATAAATACATTCAGCAAAAGATTATGAAGCTGATGCACCTTATTTGGTAAAACCTCAAAGAAGCATTTTAGAAGTTACTCTTTCTACAGTGTGTTTCCTGCTGTTTTAATAAATCTGTGCAGCATAAAAATGATTTGTATGTAAGGTGTGAGTTTACATTGGCCCAGGTAGTCACTTATTTTTAATTGCTGTTTGCCACCAAGTTGTCTTTGTTCAGACATGAGATGACGTCAGAGCATCAGTGCTTTTAGTCAGGCTGAATGTAGAGTGACTTGTCCCATGATCTGTCTCTGTTTTATGAAAAATAATTAAGTTGTTCCAGAGTCGTTAAACTATAGTTTAGGGACAAAATGTTTGCAGCCTTGGCATCAACAGGCATCTCCAAACACTTCATTCAAGTCTCCGTGTGGACCGTAATTTGGCACAAATCACTATGTGTGCATTGTCACATGATTCATACAAAACTGTATGGCACATATCATGCACCCTTTACTATTCTGCACCGCGTAAAAGACAGACCACCCTACACACCCTGTAATAGGGTTTGAATTAATATCTTGAACTATGGAATGGATTTCCATGAACACTCATGTCGGTCTGTAGATGAATTGCACCTTCTTATCCTTGAGCACCTTTGTTAGATCAAACTTTAATTAGTCCATTACTTTATTTATGATAAAATGCCTGTTTGCTCATTAGCGTACAGCATGTTAGCGTGCTAACACACTTTAATACACGTCAGCGTGTTTGCATGTAGCTGTCTAACAAAGCACTGCTTTCTCTTCAGCAGGTTGCACTGGAGGCTTTTGATAGCTAATACAAAGATAATGTTTCATAACACTGATCACTTTTTGTTGTTTCCACTGAAATTGTGAATTTGGTGAAATTTCTTTGATCAATTAATCACATAGAACAACTAAGGAAAGTAACAGTTTTATACTCTGAACACTGAGGTCTTCCTTTTGCATTGCTTTAGATTCAGTCATTGTAAGCCACAACAGAAAACCGTTGTTCAAGTGGCAAACCAGAAATTTTTTTTTTTTTTTGACGTAAACCATGACTTTCTCTTCTCTTTAGTGATTGTGAGAGTGCAGAAAAGCTGCTGAGACCTCTAAATGCAATAATTCCAGCGAGAGTAATCTTTCAGGTCCATTTTGTTATCCTGCGTCCTCTCAGATAGCCAGCTTCCCAGTTAGTGCTTTCATACTCTCACCTCCTGCCTCAGCTCTGACACACTCCCCTCCTCAGATTCCATTAAAAATCATAACTTCTGCTCCTGGGGCTCTGATCAAATAGGGTGGCTAATGCAGTTTTCCTGTGGTTTGATTTTTTTTCTTCCAATGTACCTCATATTTACATATAGATTGAGTATTTATCAGTCTGCATTTTCAGGCAGATTCACTGTAGTCCACTTTATTAAACCATGTTGGATTTGTGTATATTAAATAAAAAGTTGATGTGGGGAGTGTAATTCTTTGAACAAGGGAGTATACTTGGTATGTGGGGTGAATAGTAATGCAGGGGCTGTGAGTCGCTTAACTTGTATGGTGTGGTTTGGTCAGTGTTGTAGGATATAACCAACCAGCAATCTTGGATTGTGGGAAGGGAATATAATATATAATATGTTAATTAGAGGTGTTGGTAGGTGGATTTACCCTTAGAAAGAGCCATTTCAGTTCTTCTATTTTAAGCTAAGCTAACTTTGTATTTATTAGGCAGATGCAAAAGTGATAGCAAACTCCCCATGTCCTTGATATAAAGTCAAACAAAACACTTTTTTGTCCTTTTGTCCAATTATTCAGAAACATAACAATGTAGTTTAAAAAGAGCTAATGTAAGTTGTTTTGATTCATTAGCTCTTGAACTCAATTTTTGTCTCTGCAGGTGGTGTGAAGTAATTTGATTATGTGTGTAGAGCTGCCACTCATCTCTGCTGCAGAGTCTCCAAATCATTGCAATAAGACTGGATTATTCATTAACATACAAACTGGACCCTGGGAGGTCTTTAGGCTGCACAGGACAATTGTGAAAAGAAAGGAAAAACAACATGTCGCTAAAATGTGTCTTTTGTGATAAATGTTGTTCAAATCCCTACAAAGGATGTCCTCACTGTGCACTTGCAGTCCTGCTGGCGGAAGGCTTGAGGAATCTGCTGCTCTTTGTTTGCATGCAGCATCAGGTGTGAGTATGTTAGGAGGACTATGCAGGGGCCTGCAAACCCTTTATCCTCCAGTCATCATGGCTTCAGGTTGACAATGGCTGAAAACTGTGGGTTGTGAATAGAGAGGTTGACAGGACAGATGGTGCACTGCAGGCTGGAATGCTGGGGGAAATATTAACAACAGGGGCAAAATAATTTAGTGCAAACAGCAATGTAAAGGCTCAGTTCTGAATGCTATCGTATTTATAACTGAACCTTTGGTTTGGTATTTCATGCCCAAATCTATAGGTGTAGGCTTTGCTTTGCACTTAAAATATGTTTATATTATTAATAATCCTTCCCACCACCCCCACTCCTCTGAATAAGGCCTGAACAATTCAATGAGAGGGACAGATGTTCCCTCAGGCCAGATGAACTGGAAACTGGTGATAGCTGGAATCAGACTAGGTCACCTGCCTTTGATATCAGCAGAACCTTTCCTCTGTAGGTAGCTGGCCTTGCCAGACAACATGAGGCCAGTCAGATGGAAGAACAGCCTTTACCTTGGCCGGATCCCCTGCCAGAACACCTGCAACTTAACCAGAGTCAGAGGAAAGGAAGGAGGCTGAGGCCATGATCTACTGTACATCTCTTCTTCTGTTGTCATCCTCTTGACTACATTTGTTTGAGATTTTTTCCTTTCTTTTTTTAACATGAAGGAAATTTCCACAGCACAGTCTCTTGAGCAACGTGATTTACTCCTGCTCATACAGTATAAGCAGCAGATCTTCCCTTTGGGGGTGCTGCAAGAATGGCTGATGTTTTACTGATGAGAAACAGCTGTAGTTTCAGCTGCCTCAGTCACAGGAATAGGAAAGATAGCACTTTGCAACTTTCAGCTACCTGCCTGCACACGCACACACACACACACACACAGACACACACACACACACACACACACTTTTCAGCTACAAGCAGCCTGTAGAGAAACACGTGTATGTGATTGGTCTCACTGAAGCATACTAGATACTGAGTTTTACTGTGATGTCCTTTTTCCCTTCCTGTAATGTTTTCCACTCTGTATTCTGTGTGTTTAGTGGATTGTCCATTTAAATGTCACTGACTTGCCTGCAGAGGTTTCCAAGTTTTGCTTCAGCATGTTGTCGCGGAGAGTTTTCCAAAGCAAACTTTGCAGTCATTAATTCCATTACCATGTTCTGTGTGAAGGCTCACCACTTCCTTGTGCAATGTTTGAACACGATCTGACAAAGGAAAGTGTTTGGACACACAGGAAAGGAGATGGGGCATGGCAATCACAGCTGAAGACAGAATTGCATTCTTTGATGTAATTAGCATATCCTTCACACTCACTGTGCTGCCAGGTTGAAAGCATTTCTGAGAGCATGATTAGAGGTTACTAATAGAACATTTGAGCACAGCACATGCATGTCCTTGAACAAAGAGTGCTTCCATAAAGAAGCATGATGAAGCAGGACTGAAATGCTATTTTTTGCACGAATGCTGTTTCCTTGCTGTTGGCATTTGACTCTAAAATGAGGACAAGTTGCTATTTCTGGTGGAGTGCGACTCCGAGGCCTTGTTCCAGGCCACAGTGGGCACAGTCTGCTCCGAAGGTGACACTTCATAGAGGTTGCTGGTAAACAATAGCCTGGTTTCCTATATTATTGCTTTACTTTTTATTTTTTATTCTCATTGTTATTTTCTATTCCTGTTGCCTTCCAACACATTAAGAGCCTCTGTACCGGAATCAGATTCCTGTATGTTAAAAAATACTTGGCCATTAAAGACGATTCTGATTCTGATGTCAGTCCAGTGAAGTCAGAGATGTTAAGACTAACTGAAAGTTCAGAAACACAGAAGAGTTCCCAGATAGTCTTTATACTTTCTGATATGACTGCTAAAGAAATAGTTTGACATTTTGGGAAATACTCTTATCTGATTTGTTGTTGAGAATGACATGAGAAAAGTGACACCACTCCAATAATGTTTATTAAATGTGTAGCTACATCCAACAGTCATTAGTGTAGCTTAACTTAACACTGAAAACAGATAACACAACCCACCTATCTGCACATCTAAAGCTCACTCATTAACACATTCTGTTGTGATACCATATACAAACCAAAGTGTAAAAATGACAATTTGTGGGTTTTATGAGGGAAGATGTAAGTCAGTACATCGGGCTGAGAAACAGTCCTGGACCTAATCTCTCCATAGCACCACATGTCATATTTACTCTTCAGTTTTTATGGATTAAATGACCAAACTATAACTTGTTAAATAGGGAGCTGGGTTACCTTTGATCTAAGTTTTTGTCTGCGAAACCTAGCAAACCAGCTCCTAACAGTGGCATCATATTTAGCTAACTAGCTTTAACAGATGCATATAAATAAATATCTGCAAGAAAGCTGATATTCTCTAAAATATCTGCAGTAAATAGTCCTTTAACATGTTAATAATAATACAAAATAATATCAAAATAATTGTATAGCATTTTTCAGTAAGTGCCTTAATAACACAGACCAGATATCAATGTCAGGGTCATTTAAACAGCCACAGACTTCCAGCTAATACCTTCATAACTTATCAGAAACATTAACCAGCCACTGTATACACAGGGAAAAACAGTGAGCTCATTTACTGGAAGAGTTCTTCTGGCTCAGAGAAGACACTTAATACATTGCTTTTGCTATATCTGAATATATTTTATGCATGCAAATTGATTTGATGTTTATAATAAATATCTTCCATCAAAATCAAACTTTAGCTTGGTCCTTAACCATCGCAAGCTTCCTGCTCTGCTCCTGTCATGTACAATTCCAAGATGCTAATTCTGAATAAACATGGGAGGGAAATTGTTATTTGTTCTCATGAAATTGGCTCAGTTTTCTCTGGAGTGATACACAGACACGTTCCTGGCTTGAGGCCATGTTACAAAGCTGTGTGGGGGACAAGCAGAGGAGAGAGAAAGAGGTTGTCCATGCACTGGAGGCTTTTCCAGGGAAGATGTTTGCACTGAATAATTACATTTACAGTACTGCATTCTTGGCTATTTCTAATATCAAAATAGATGTTTTTTGTTCATCAGTTTGTGCAGCTGTTAATCTTAAATCTCATCTTTTTTGTTGGAAATTGTGTGTGTTGCATCCACACACCTTTTTGCAAACACACTGGGTGATGACATTTAAAAAATTTCCCTCTGACATCAGCTTTTCCTGCCTTTATGCAGGTTTGACATGTGGAATGTGTTGTGTGACAGTTTCGGTTTTTTGTAGTTTATTGCTTTCTCATTATGGTATAAGGCTTCTCTAGTGCTGGCCTGCACTCTGCAGCCATGGTGGTCCTCTCAGATACAGATGTGTTGTGTCCTCACTATTGTTAGCCACCATCACCACTCTTTCACCCAAAGACATGGCACCTCTACCTCTTAACAGGCTACGCATCACACACCCCAACTAATCTCTATGCATGATTCCTCTAGAGAGGGTTCACAGCCATTTTTGTTCC
>NW_018127898.1:7976933-7993487 GCF_001952655.1 Monopterus albus | reverse complement strand
CTGAACGGTTTCCATTGTGGAAGGAGAGCATGAGTCCAGCTCCCTGTCTCTGGACTGATGGATGGCCTGTCTGACTTTATCTGAGCAGGATGGACACTGCGTTGGCTGGGGCCTAGAGATTGTCACTCCTGACTGCTTTATCAGGGCCTGACTTATAGAGCTGTCATCCTTTTCAAACAAGGTTCCCAGGCACCTCGTCCAGCTGCCCCCCTCCTCCTGCCTGTCATGCTGACACCCAGGGACCTTGGCCTGCCTGCCTGTTTGACTGGCCTGACGCCTGCCTCCCACATACCCAGGGACAGACACATTAAGAAACTTGTCTTGGTCCATCAGCTCCACCCTTGGGTGTTAGACAGGCTGTTGTAAGAGCCTTTCTTTTACCATGTGGTATTAATCCAAGATGAAGTGTTGATGTTCCTATTTTAGATATAGATAGGACTTCAGTGTTGATAAATTATGCTACTTAAACAATTTCACTAGACATTTACTCATATTGTATCTCTATCTTGTACACTCTCAAAAGACATCACTTCCAAACACATTTTAACAGCACTTCTGACATATTTACTTTTCACACTACAAATCCTGTATAAGAAAAGAAAACAACGGCCATTTTTCAAACATCTTCTGAAAGGCTGGGCCCATACTTGAGTTTGCCATGAACGCACAGCGGAGTTCCTTCCTTATTCTCACTTTGATGACCCATTGGAGAGCTTTGGGGGGAAGCCAAGAGCAGTCTGGGGCCTCTTGCACATTCTGATGTTTTGTTTCAAACAGAGCAGCTTTTGTTCAGCTGTCAGAGAGCGAGTAATTCACAGTGTGTCACCACAAACACATGGCATGTGTGTATTTTTCTCATTTCATTTCCTCCAAGGTTATACAGACACTGTTCGATGTCTGTTTAAAACTGTTTCCATGACTATCATCAATGAAGAACTGATGGGAGTATGTGGTTGTGTTTGTGTGTGTGTCTGCCTCTGTCTAATAAGTTTCATTAAAACAAAAAAGGGTTAACTCCAGGATGAGTTGTGGGATGTGCCAGAGGTTGAAAGATTGGATAGAGATTATCATTTCCAGATCTCACCTTTGACTCTTCTGTTGGTCTGCACCCCAGGGGTTCACATTATACACAAATCCAAAAATAACTGGGGAAAAAATATGTCTATTCTCAGTGTTGTATATCTCCTAGAGCTGTACCAGGCACGGCAAGGCAATTAAATAAAGGCGGGGGTGGGTGGGGGTGTTTGCCATGCCAGCTGTTAGTAAAATGTTTTAACAGCTACTGGATTTATTGTCATGAAATATGATACTTGCATTTATATTTGCTTCAAAATGAATTGTATCAATTTTTGTGATCCCTTGACTTTGTCCATTACCTAGATTTATGATCAAATGATGATATTCTCACTCTCTTCAGGCTCTACTACACTTTTTGAACTTTTTGTCCACAAATGACTGCAGGTTGTGTGAGAATGCTTTTGTGAACTGTAACGGCAAAGACAATGCTATTTTTTTCCCATCCTTTCTCTATTCAGAGCTATGGTCACAGGTGTGTAAATCTGTCATTGTGTTGCTGTTTTATTAGCTGGCACAATAGCATATCATATACCTAACTTGATGTGTGGAAATCTGAGAGCACAGGTACAAAAACTGCTTCTCGTGTTCAGTCCTGTTTGACTACAGTATGTGAGTCAGTGGGCCACTTATCATACATTTATAGATACACTACAAACCTTTCCCTTAAATTTAATATATAACACTAGAATGCAATCAAATACATCAGCAGGCATCCAATAATAAGCCTGCTTGTCAGGCTCCAAATGGGGCCACTGTGTCAGCCAGAGTCTTTCCAGGCAAGCTGGGGGCTTTCCTGCAGCCCCCTCAACAGCTCTGCTTTCCATCCAGCCTGAATCATATACCTTTAATAGTGTGTAATCTCTTAAGGGGTAAGATTTATGCCAATCCTGCCCCCTGGGTTGGGGCCTGGGGTGTTTAGGAGAAGTGAGCAAATGCTCCTGCGGGAAGAAATGATTGACCTTCCATTAATTTGTGTGAGAAACACTCCAAACAAGGCACCTATAGTCCTGCATGTCATCTGTCCAAGCATACAGGATTTAGGAAAGGGTTAATGCGAACTCATTTGTCATTGTTCCTTTCCAATTTTTTCCTCTACTACTCAAGACCTTTAGATGATAAATATCACAGGTAAAAAAGGTTGGCCATGAGTATGAGGCTTATATAACCATTCAAAAGCTGTATTGTGCCAGTTTGCTCCTTGTAAATGTTGCTGTGGTGGTTCTGTGAAACATGGCGTTGTGTTAGATGATGGAATTTGTTTAAAGACGATATGCCTTTGTGAACGTACTGTATGAAAGAGCAATACCTCCCATTTAGGTATTATCTTGCTCCTTGGTAGGTCGATGTTGCTCATAATTTTGATAAACTGGTTAGTTCTTCAATAAGCTGCTGTGTCACTGCTGCTCCAGGGCGCACAGGACATATGAGCTCTGGGACCCCAGGGCCAAGTGTGAATAAAACAAATCGTCTAATATGTTCTTTATAGATGTGAGATTTGTCACAATATTTAAATTTCACTTTCAGTCAAACACATTTTTGGAAAATCTAACTTACATAACAACAAGACTACATTCACACTAGCAGCTTTGTCAAGCTGTACTTATACATAATCTTGCTTTGAACTATAAGTGCAGTGCTGCAACAGGACCCAGCTTTATTTTATTCTATTTTTCTTCAAGAGAGGAAAAAGAATATTTGCATAATCCGGCTGAAATTCATAGAGTTACATTTTTGTGAGCACTTGAAGATCCAATCATCAGTAAAGTGTATTTCCTGCAAAATGTGTGATATTAAAATTTAAGGTGGTGATTGACTCACAACGATGCACACTCCGATCAGTAAAGTGTATTTCCTGCAAAATGGAATGGCCTAAGGTGTGATATTAAAATGTAAGGTGGTGATTGACTTACAACGATGCGCACTCCAATGGATGCACTCACCCCCCTCCGAGTGTTTGTGTGTTTTGTCCAATCACATAACGTGGATGGTTCACAGAGACACTGTTTAGTATCGACTAAACAGAACGAAACTCTGATCACCCAGACTGACAGACTAGAGTGTAATCTCCAGGAGCAGCCGTGGAGACAAACATCAGATGTGATGATCAGCCGCAAAAACAGACTTTATATTTAACTTAAGTGATGCTGGGGTTTTTAACAGGACATAGGATGGCCAAACCTTGGCACACGCTGACCAGTCACGAGCCCTGCGCACCTCTGACGTGTTCACTGTTGCTGTTTGACATGTAAACCAACATGAAGCAGGAGGAGCTCAGTGAATAATCAGTACGTTTTGGAGTCAGTTTAACATTTTTGAACAAAAAAGCATCTGTTTTCTTATAGTTTTATTAGGCATTTGATGACTGGTCATGACAATACGCTATTCTGCCACACCAAAGAATAAAACCAGTGTAGCGTCTGATCGTGTGGGCAATAACAGTTGCTACCCTAGGAAAACACATGGCCCTCGAAGTATGCCACAACTTATCCGTGAGCACGCAGTTTTTTCCCCCTGAAGAGTCTCTTCACATTAAACCTGGGATTATTTTTTACCAGCAGTTTCATCTTTAACTGTATCTCATCACTACTAGTGCCGAGAACTTTTATTTCAAGGTTTTCTTCAAAAGATAGGCTTTAACATTTGTGCTATAGAAGATAATCTACTTCATTTACGGTGACCAAAGTTGTCCTCTTTGTTTAAAAAAATACAAATACAAATATTGCCAAATATCACTAAGGCATCAGTGAGTCACCCCCACCCTCGTCAATTTTGTGCCATCTGCTTTCACTGCCAAAGCCTTTGTATGTATATAAGCACCAATAATTTATACCATTCTGAAAATATAAAATGGTCCTGGACAACAACAATCAGGGTTTTTTGTGTCATGAATTTACCCAGACCTATAAAATATTAATCTCTACATTACTCAGTGATCTCTGAGATAACGTTTGTTCTCTCTTGCCAGCAGGTGGAGCTTTGTCCCTTTCACCCCAAATGAGCCACTGGCACTAATGGTGTTCTATGAAAAGTCGGGGAACCACCAAATCCTGGGAGAGACACAATTACCAAATGTCATGGCAGTTCATCTAATAGTTGTTGGAACTGGTGGACCCACTGTTCATTGAAACCCCTAGAACCATGCTGCTAAAATGGCTAAAAATCACACAAATGTCATATCTCGCTGCAACACCATGTAATGCAACACCACTGCCTTTTGGAATATGGCAAACTGTAAGGGGTTCCTGTTAATTTGTCCACTCCCTGTAGCTGCCACATGCTGACAGTCTTTTTTTCTTGCTGCAGCATCTACACATCTTCTTTAATCAAGCTAGGCCAGATTTCTTAGTAGAACAACTGAAGTACCTAACACTAATCCAAGACAGCCAGCAGAATGTTATGTATGCGATGTAATGTCATGTCAACTGACAGCTCATATACATTATTGCAGGCAAATACTGGGACCTATGACATTAACTAGGGTGCTCTAAGCTTCACCTTGTTCCTCCCTGTGAAATGGTAATCTTTCTTGATTCAAGCTGATTCATAAGTCAGGGATAGTTTTATCTTGTGAAGCAGTACAGTCCAGATGAGCTAAAAGGTTACTGGTTTAACAGTATAGGCAACAGTCTGTAATGTCTCACTTAATGCAAGTATCATGATGGACATTACAACTATCATCTTGGGGTGATGACTTTATTTAGCTGAAATAAAGAGGGCACATAGTAAAATCAGCAACACTGAATTTCATTAACTCTCCTTAACTTTAACTTTTTGTTTAACTTTTTTGCCTTAACTTTTTTTCTTCCTCATTAACTTTCTTTCTGTTAGGCTGAGGTCAAACTTAAGTTGCTGCAGGTGTTGTAGAATAAAGGTAAGATGTTTTATGATAACTAATCATTTATGTATGTTTTTACTTTAAAAGAATCACTGTGACCCACACAAGAGATGAATCGTTGCACTACTGTGGTGCCTGATAAGACCATTAGTATGAGAATAGATTCACTAGCCTTCTTTATTGTTTATTCCTTATTTGTTTATTTGACAGGGACAATGCACAATACATTTATTGCACCAGATCTATTGTTGTGCTAGATTAAAACCTTACACTTTAAACAACAAACACACTAACACACAATACAAAATCTAAAACAATAGAAAACAACCCAAACAAACTCATAAGCAAAAGCTAATTCCAATTATGACCCTCGATATTAATACTGTGACAGCATCATCACAGACTCTTAACTCAGTGGCTGCACTTCTGAGTGCCCTGAAGCCACTGTTTCAGACTAAAACTGAAAAGGAAATTTGACCAAATGTTGTCGACCTGAACTTCACATAACATTGCCCTTATGTGGAGGCTAGATTCTGGAAATCCACTGTACTACCAAACTCAACTGGGTAGAATGATAAATGTCTGTCAGTATATACTGTACTCAGTACCTGGTACAGGAATACCTCTTTGCATGTAGAAAAAATACATTTTATTGGAATATTTTCTTAATTGCAAATAAGCCAAGATGGAACTCTATATTTTGTTTGAATGCAGTGATTCTTTTAGTGTGAAAAAAAAAATAAAAATCAGTATGTGAACAGTCACTGAACTTGAATAACATGGGGGAAAAAACTTAACAGGTGTCTGAGCCAATGACAGTCAGCTGTAAAGGTTATTCAATCCTCATCCCACCTTATCTGCTGCCATGTTCCACCCTGCTACATCCCTGGCAGCAACGTGTACATTCCAGCTGTAGAGTTTTTCCATTTTTGGTTTTACATCTTAGGTGCTATTTAAAATCCAGGATTTTACCAAGCCCCATTTATACTTTTTTAATTTTACTGGTAAATTCAGCAAGTTGGCATCTTTTTTTTACTGTGCAAAAATGAATAATATTGTGGCTTCGACACAAAGAAACTCATGTAATCATGTAATGATAAGGATCCTTGGTGTAAAAATTAAGAAGACACCACCTGTTTGTGTGTTTTTCTGCGGCAGCATCTTGTCGCCGAGGTTACTGGTCTGTCCACAGATTTAACCCATGTGATGTGGCGGAGCCCCTTGGCAGAGAGTGTCACCTTCTGCCAAGGTGGCCTGTCACCACTGGCTTTCACCCAGGCCTGCTGTTGGTCTTATGTTGCCCAGGGGAGCTGTAAAAGTGTTAACACCATGCTTAGTGTGCTGGTATTAAGAAAAGGCCTGGTTACAGGAATAGCCACCTGCTTCTTTCTGGTCTGGGATGACTGCCCATACCACAGCCACCGCAGATACACAATGAGAGGAATGGCAAAGCAAAACAAACACACCACTGTGTCTACAGTATACCTCCATTATAGACTGTTGCTCCATGTAGGATTTCAGTGCAATCAGTCAACAGAAACCATAATGTATACAGAGGGAAGTTTATTTTCTAAATCAATATGGATAAAATCTGTCATTTAAATTAAAGCCTAAAGCATTTGAAGTTCATTGAAGTTAGCTTACCCCTTGCTAAACCCATCCCTCAAACACAGATTGTCTGGTCATATTATAGTGCTTCTAAATGGGCACAGCAGTTTTTGTTTAAACTATGGAGCAAAAGTGCAATGAACTGACCAAACTGGGCTGTAAACTACAATCGTTAACAGGTCTGGCTAACTACAGTAGCATGTTTGCTGTTTTCAAAGTAACATCAACAGGGTAACCCCCCCCCCACAAACACACACACACCTAACCATATGAATGTGCTCAGCAGGCTTCATGCGGGCAACTGTGACAATATACAGATGTTGGCAGAACCTCTGGCCACTGAAGCTTTAAGTTAATTGTTTCCATTTACTTTTCAGAAATTAGGATCTTGAACTGTGTTTATTTTATGCATGATGGCTGATTATAGCATTACACTATATTTCGATGACTGACTGGAGACCAAAGCAGGATTTCCTGAGCGTTCTTGTTATTTATTATCTCAGTCTCTTAACTGTGTCATTAAACAGATTGTCAGATTCTATTACCTGTGTATTATCGGTTAATTGTTCCGGCTGTTTTTCTGGTTCAAAGTCATTTACAAGTCTAATAAATAATGAATTTTTCGTGGTAGGAATGTATGTAACCTTTCTGTCATCACTGCTGTTTTCCACACATGGGTCTTTCTGGAAAATATAATTAAGGACAAAATGAAAACACATTTTCTAAGCTACCACGCCTTCTTTTCTTTTAAATTGGCATATTTTTAAAATGGCACGTTTTTAATTTGTAATCATGTGCGGGTACACAAGACTGAATAGTTCTGTGCTTAACTAGACCTAAAAGATTGATGACAGATGACAAATATTTAGCCTGTGTGGAGAGATCCTTCAAAAACAATTCATCTTGTTAAATCCCAGTGCTAACAGTTTGCTGGCTTCAGGGTGATGCTTTTTTATGCTGTTCCTGTCCTGTGGTTTCTGAGTAAATAAAAATAGATTGCAGGGCCTATGTGTGAAATAAAGGGTGAAGTGCATTTTGGATCCCAGGGTCTGGGCTCCATGTCATCCTCACTGCAGCTGTTGGTGTCTTTTATAGACTATTACCTCACTATAACCGGGTTATGAAAATATCATCTCTCTTTATGCATGTAAGAACAGAGGGCAGCGCTTCACTCTGGGTAAATCAAGGCTAGTGATGGATCCTCGTTGTCACCAGCAGCTCAATGTGTCACTTACAGTTAAAAACCTGCAAAGACATTTGTTTTTCTTATTTCAAATCAAAAAGCCAAAGCACCAAGTAGTCCAAACAATGGTCTTATTTATTTGTAGTTGATTTAATTTGCATAGCAAAGTAAAGCAGCTTTATTTATGTAGCACTTTTTTAAGTGCCCAACTAATGCACCATAAAATTTGTCATACATTCATAAAATGGGTCGTAACCCCTCTCACAAATGCAATAAAATGTAAATCCCAAAACAATAAGTGCCTAACAAAGCTCTGTGAAATAAAATAAAAATCGTGAAAGTGTGGCATCTGACTCTGGTCCGAGTCAAAGCCGACTCAGTGTCACGGCGTGCCGTAAAACCAGATTGAAAATGTTCATAAATGGCATTTTTTTTCTAAAAATGATTGCAGCTGTATACAAACAACTTTTTCCAAATTTTTGGAAAGAAATGATAGTTTGAAAAGTGGTTTAAAATTGGAGAGTGACACCTGGTCAGTTCATGGGACATCTGTTTTCTTTTCCATTCTCCTGTGACATGACTCATTGAAAACTTGATGTTGCTCCATTTTCTTTTCACTTTCTCATTTTCTTTCCTCAGTGTTTTACCATGATGCCAAAAATCTTTGACGTAGCACTTTCAGAAACAACTTGTTTACTAGAGCATAAAGGTTGTTCATCTCAAACTGTGTCCAAGTTGTTCTCTTGTAGCAAAACAGATTAATTTTTCTAAGTTATCTTCCAAGTTTTTCAGCAGCTGTCGAGGGCAATTATGGCTCTTAAAAAGACTGAATGAGAGAGAACAGGAGAGAGGGTAAAGGGCTCAGGAGTCATATTTAGACATAAAACAGAAAGGCATATGACAGTTATAATATATGCCTCATGAAGAAGTAGCATGCATTAGTTATGGTGTAGCGCTCAAACCAAATCCTTCCTCCCAATCAAAGCCTCTCTTACTAATTAGTGTCAATAATATGAGCTCAGTTTGTTACACAGTGCAACCATGCTGAACCTCAAAATTTAATAATAATAATAATAATAACAATAATAATAATAAAAATAGTATAATTGACCTACTTTCTGGAACACATTTCAAAACAGTTTTTTAAAAATGCAAAGATGCAGCATGCAAAACCGCGGGGGTCAGTAATAGTAAGAATTCAGTGTAAAAGCCTCTAATGACTTGTTGGCAACTTCCACATAAACAACATGAGCAGACACGTGGCCTCACAGCACAGCTGAGCATAAATTAGACAGAGACTGTGATCTGAGGCCCTGAGGACTGTCAGATGTGGGAGTGAATGTGTGCTGGTGCAGAGGTAATAGATTGTCCAGAGGTGGAGAGAGAGAGAGCGGGTCAGAGCAGGCTGGGGCGAGGGGAGGACAGCAACAGGCTTCTGCACCATGAGTGTCTATGGAGTGAGAAGAGCGACCGGAGCAATGAAAGTAAGTGAACCCCAGAGGGTGCCTGAGCATATCCAAACTGTTCAATGCTGTGGCTTCATGAACTCTGGGTGTCTCTCTCTCTCACATTTTTGACTAACAGGGAACCAACTTGGTTCCCCTTTGCTGGCAAGTCTTTACTCATGCTAGAAGAAAGTCAACTTCAGTATTCTGGGTCTCTGTTCCCCTGTTTGTTCTGATCTCTAAGATGCAGTACATCATATTTTTAATTCACTCATATGACAATTGTGCAGATTTTAAGGGTCTGAAAAACCTTACAGAATGGATGATGTAATGGGGAGAAAATATTACAACGCAGAAAACAAAAGTGACATAACATTGTGTTGGGGGCCAGAGAGCGACACTTGGCAGGATCCCCCAGGATGCCCGGGAGGGTAACGCTGGGCGGGGTGCCCCATGTGGCTGTGCAGTTGCCTGAGGGGAAAATAGAAGAGAAAAGACAAGCTACAGTCTCCCACCTCTCCTTTACCAGCCTCCGTTACACTATAATTAAGTTTGACATGACAAAAAAACACAAGTGGTCAAACAATCAGACATGTTGTAAACAAGTCAGCAGTTCAGCCAGAATACTATAACCGAACCACAGTTTTTGGAACTAAAGCCAAAAGTCATAATGCCACAGGATATCGCACAGGAAAATGTGTGCACACATAAGTACAGTAGGTCAACGATGGACCATAAGGTCAGTCTGTAGTTTGGGTAATAATTTTACTGCCAAATAGGGTTAGTTAAACTTTTTTATAGCGACAACTGTGCATTCCCAGGTCTCAGTCAATCACCCTGTGAACATAATGACATTACTACCCCTAAAATGATGCTGACAACCACAAAGCTAAGACAAGGATATAATAAATCAGAGTTATTTTTTGATGTACATTTAAAGTTTACAATATTCTCTAAGTTGTAGATTTTGTCCCAGCTAATACGTGAACTGTTGAACCTGCTGACTATGGTTTGTCATTAGTGTTTCCAGTAGTAGTCCAGGCATAACATGCTTGGGGATGAACATAATTCATTTTATTGCCTGTTTCTATAACCTGCTGAAAAAACAGTAACAGTAACATACTGTCAGTCATTAAACAGAATGATTTCCTTTTGAATATTAATCTACTACTACTAACTACATTTGCAGGCACAGTTATCTTCATCGCTACAGTGAGATAAATGTTTACCCAGTGCACACGACTCCGAGGCCATTTACCACAAACTGAAACAAAAACAAATGAGTGCAATAGCACATACCTTTATGAATCACCTGCATGTAACCAGACTGTAACACAACCTCATATCTTTGAACCGTAATACTCAAGTGTATTAAAGTCATAAAGCTGATGAAATCTTTAACAGCAGCTTTCTATGAAATATGAGTCAATAATTACATGAGATTCCAGTTATTTCAGCAGAGGCTGTTGGTGAAAGAAAGTGGGTGATCTGACCTTGGGGCACTAATTCTCCCCTCATGCTGACATGTGACTGCTTACTACATCCATCTCCAGCTGTGGGCACATTGTTACTGCTTAAGAGTTGCGTTACATGCTGGAGGTGCTTTGTTCTTTGTGACTGGCTTCATGTGAGGCCTTCACTGCCATGTACACTGCAACATTCCTTCTTGTTGATGTTCTCTGCTTTCTACCTGACTATCACGGTGTCACCTAAAGTAGCCTAAAGTAGCAAAACTAACACTTCCCAACATGACATTTTCCTATAAACATGTTCAGCTTCAAAGGACCACCCACACAATAGACTCTATAAGATGAGCCTTTGGACTTTTTAGCCATGTGTCTGTGTCTTGGAATCAGATTGTGGTTCTAGCTACAATTATTATGTCCCTGCACATTATGTCACTGACACCACATGGATGCCAACCATGACAATGTACTGTAATGTCATTCTAGTAGCATAGCTGTTTGTGTGTGCTTTATGTGAACACAAGTAATGTCTAATCTCTTTATCACGGTGATTTTGGCAGGACACTAAGCGCTGCTTTTGTTGTGCCATTGTGAGAAACAAAATTTGGTTAAATTAGAACCAGCATCTTACAGATGCACCCATCCAGTTTGAGTGTTTTAAGTGTGTTCACTTCAAATGCTGGTTTTCATTATGATAAGACCAAACAAAATTGTTTTTTTTTCCCCTCACGATCTCATCACAGTCCATACTGATTAAACCTCTGTTACATGTTTGAAATCGTTGCATGCATCTTGATTGCAAAGAGGGAGAGTCCAGTCTGTCTTCTTTTCCAGTGATATGAAGCAGGCACCAGTGTGTGCTGACAGACTGTGAGTTGAAATCAGCAGGGTCTCTGTAGAGGTATGACAGTTAAAGCCTGTTTATTTGAGTGTGGTTTTGTTTGTCTACTTATCTAAAACTTTATCCCTCTGTCTCCTGCAAGCATTTCAGTGGAGCGTCTAGTCTTCTGGATTTGAGACCCTCACATCAAATGAACCCTTACCATTATAGAGTGGACAGAGATAAATTAACAATGCGTAAAAAAGAAAGAAAAAAAATCAATAAATAAAAGGAAAATGACAATGAATTGTATAATGTTTGAATGATGAGCCCTGTACAGACAAACATACACAAAGAGCATCATTTGATAGGATTTTGCTCAAAAGTGGTTAAAACTAATAAGTGTACTGGCATTCTGAAATTATTATAATTTAGACAAGCTGAGCCATTGCAAAGGATAAATTACACTTCTGGCCTGCTGGTGGCACTAGGACAGCCAGGAACTCAAAAAGGTCAATACAGTTTATCCTTTCATCAGCATGGATGTCTGTAACAAATGTCCTGGCAATCATTTGTCAAGAAGCCAAACAGGTCATCCTAATAGCGTTGCCAGAGGTCAAATAAAGGGATGACCAAAGTCACTGGGATTTGAGAACCATGAATCTCTGTAGAAAAATGTTATGTCAGACCATCCAGTAATGTGACATATTCTGTTATGTAGTCAACCATCTAACGGACTAGAGGACTGACAGCCCCATAGCAATGAAGTCAGCGTAGAAAAATAACTAATCTTCACTTCACCTGCCCTTTGAGAACCCTCATCCTGCAGTTGTCCCATTTTGAGTCAAGAGTGAATTAAATGACATTTAGTCAACATTACTAACCTTTGGTTGTACAGTTCAGCATTTCCCGTTTTATTTCATGTTGATATGTAATGACGACTGTAAACTTATGTTGAAAACAGACATATTTCTCTCCTCACAACGTGAAGTGAGTCTAAGCGAGAAGTGTCACACAGCAAGGATCATTCATTCATTCATTCATTTTTTACCGTTTGTTCCCTGAGCGGGGTCACGGGGGGGCCGGAGCCAATCCCGGCCGGCAATCGGGCGAAGGCGGGGTACACTCTGGACAGGTCGCCAATCCATTGCAGACAGCAAGGATCAAATATCTGCAATAGTTCAGCAGCTGAATGATCATATGCACACACTAGGTGTATAAAATGCCATATTGTTTGTCCCTCTTATCCTGTGATTACATACAGTACTCCAGAGTGAGGGAACTGAACAGAACTCATTTTCATAACGACTCTCCCTCAGGGGCACCACAATTTTCCTTTATTAAGCCTTAAAGTTAGAGAAGAAGACATATTGTATTTCCCTCATGCTGGGGCACTAGTGCCAGGTCATTTAAACAGTTCACTCAGTGTGTGCATACAGTATACACACGTAGGCATGCGTGATCTTGCAAATACTGTTATGTTATGTATGCAGTGAAATATAGTTGCATGCACACCCATAAGCACGTCTGTTCTCTCTGAAAGCCTGATTAGGGTTGTCTAAAAACTGCAGCTACTCTATTGAAAAAAGATGAAAGAAACCATACCTGTGATACCAAACAAAAGTCACCTTGACCTTTCCAAAGTGGCAGGCTGGTTCAGCCACGCCGACTCTTTCTGAAAGGATTCCATTATTTTCCTGCCATTTTTGGAACAAATCTGACATTCACTAATTTATATGTCATTAAAAGTGATATAATGGGACACAAAGGTTTTCTACCAGTGAGAAAGAATGGCTTGTTTGATTGGCTGGATTTTTTTCCATCTCAAACCTGTTTTATGGAATGTTTGGGGGAAAGGAATTTCAATTTCCAGAAATTCAAACCAGCACAAGGGAAGATACACTTCCCACTCCTCACAGCCTCCTGCTGGCTAGGAGTGACTGACAGGATAGACTTGTGCCCTCTACCTCTCAGTCTTCTCCTTGTTAGAATGAATGGCTTTCTACACAGTTCAGTTTTTAATTAGAACAGTAGTGCGGCTACTATTTTTCTGGACACATAAAATCCTATTTATTTTTAGCCACTAAATGTTGTATTTTGCAGGTTTAATCTGGTAGATATCCCTGAAAAGATCAGATCTAAAGATGGCCTAAAGTGTTAAACATCAGCTATTTTCATGCTCTTTTACCACTGACTTATTCTTCTGCTCTTCCTGTTTAGTACTTCAGCTGAATGTCACTATCCTTTTTCCATCCCTTTCTTTCACTGCCTGCTGTTGTCCTGCCTCCCAGGAGGCTCGGTGACTCCACACTGTGTTACTTGCTGGCACTAATCTAAGCTGAAAGTCTCTAGCCACTACAAGACCCAATAGCTTGCTGCAAAAAGCTTCTCTCGTCCCTCTGTACATCAATTTCTTTTCGACCAAGTGAACACACAAGACAGTTATTTGTAACATTACTTCTGTAATGCACTTTACATGTCTGCAAATACTGTATGTCCTTGACAACTCTGGGAAATTCTCACTGTGTGTATGAATGGTTTGCATGCAGTGTGAGGTTTTTACAGCCCTGATCAGTCATTAAAATTGAATTAATAAGGTGTGATCAAAGAACATTTTAATACAAGCAGGAATTTATATGTATTTACAGATCAAATACTAAAATGTAAGGTTATTAGCTTTTGCATGTGAACACAGAGTCACATGTGCACATGCTGTATGCAGTTTCCAAAAAACATCAATGGGATGTTGGTTTTTATTGTCCAGTTAAAGTCTATATGGGCTTTCCAGATTACACTCCTTTGAATGCTGTTTCATAACTGCTGAACAAAGTTCAAGAAAGGTGTTTCTACTTAGACATCTGACAGCCTGTTAAGAATGGAATCTCTCTAATCCCAAAAATCCCTCTGTTAAACTTCCAAGAACATTTCAAAAACTTCTTCCACAACAGTAAATATGTCAATGCATATAAGTAGTGCTCACAAGCATCAGGAGAAGAACAGACACTGATCACAGAGGAAACAACACTGTTGTGAAATATGGGAACTTGTGCATTAAATTGATGATATGTCATCATGGTTTGAAATGATTTTAAGGATCTGTCCACAACACTGCATCATTTTAATCTGTATATTGTAAGTTGGCTTGAACAAGTCCTGCCTACAACACCTGACACTGTTGCCCCTCTGAAAAAGAAGGTAGTGAAACAGAGGAGGCCCCGTGGTACAGCTCGCAGCTCCAGTCCCTAAAGCAGGCGTCATGAAAACTGGAAAGAAGGTGGTGCTCCACTAAGTCAGAAGAGTTTTATCTAGCCTGGTAAGATAACATATAAAAATCCCTTTGTAGTGCCTGAATGTCATATTATTCATCACTGATAGAGGAAATAAGAACAATCACAGGTTTCTTCCTGACAAAGGGCCACAGTGCTGTTGAGCTTAATATTCCCTTAGATCAGCTGTAATGACTTCATGAGCTTCTTTATAAATAAAATCACAAATGTTAGAGAAAAAATTTAATCAAATCATTCCCACAACTCTCACAGATGTGTCATCAAGTACTACAGCCTTAGAAACATCTGTAAGACCTCATTTATAATTAGACTGCTTCTCTCCCATAGATCTCTCTGAGTTTACCTCAACAATTGCTTCATCTAAATCATCAACATGTCTCTTAGACCTCATCCTGACCAGGCTGCTCAAAGATGTTTAACCCTTATCAACACGTCCATATTAGTTCTGATTAACCTCTCTGCACTAACAGGCTATGTTCTGTAGGCTTTTAAGGCTGCTGTAATTAAACCTCTACTCAAAAAGCCTACTCTTGACCCAGGTGTCCTAGCTAATTATAGACCAATATCCAATCTCCCGTTTATTTCTAAAATTCTGGAAAAAGCTGTTGCTAAGCAGTTATGTGACCACTTGCACAAGAATAATTTTTTCTGAGAATTTTCAGTCTGGTTTTAGAGTCCATCATAGTACAGAAACTGCACTGGTGAAAGTCACCAATGATCTCCTCCTAGCTTCAGACAAAGGACTTGTCTCTATACGTGTCCTCTTAGATCTCAGTGCTGGTTTTGACATCACTGTGATCATCTTATTACAGAGACTTGAACATGTTATTGGGATTAAAGGAACTGCACTCAGTTGGTTCAAATCTTATTTATTAAAAAAGATTTCAATTTGTTCATGTTAATGACGAATGTTCCACACAAACTGAAGTTAGTTAGTCATGGCATTCCACCAAGAGTTGGAGTCTGTCAGAGGTTTCTTCCGTTAAAGGGAGTTTTTCCTCCCCACTGTTTCCAAGTGCTGCTCAGGGGGATTTGTTGGGTTTTCCCAACAAATAGTGATAATAGTAAGGTCTAGACCTTACTTTGTAAAGTGTCCTGAGATGACTTTTGTTGTGATTTGGCACTGTACAAGTCATCATCAGCCTATTAAAGGTCCTTGTTTCCTACAGTAATCATTAGTTCAGTAGAGGCTGACTGTAGTACTGTAGTTCTGTTGGCAGGTCAGTCTTGTCTGTGTTAACTCAACTGGGTATAAGTGGGTGCAGCCTAAATCTGGTAGTGAAAAACATGGCTGACACTGCAGGCTGTTCCAGTGAATGGCTGTGGGTCAGAACAGAGACAAATATAAGTACGTGCAGAACCCTAAAATATAGTGTTAACTGGTCATGTTAAGGCAGGAGTGTATAGTGTGATGTGTGTCTGAGTGAAGCACCTGCAAAAGTGTGCTTGGTTGGTTTAGCATGCATCCACACATCTACATAGTCTCATGCATTCATACTGTGCATTTCCTTACACTATTGATACTGACGTCCACACCTCATTCCAGTTTCAGTTATTTAGTGAATAAATACTTACAGCGTGTCTTCTCTCTTTTGATGCATTCTGCAAGCCGGTCATAACAGCATGGTAGGTGATTGGTTGGTTGCTGAGGGTTGAACAGCATGATGCCATTGATAACTACAAGCTAGTTAGTTTGGCATGTTATCTGGTTGTTATTAGCCACCTTACAATTCTGGGAATTGTGTTGACTGGTGTGGGTGCAGGTAAAAGGCTCTGGGATGCTGAATCACACTGCTGAGCCTTATGGCCTACACCTCTACATATTCTGTTATT
>NW_018127898.1:7962090-7976905 GCF_001952655.1 Monopterus albus | reverse complement strand
CCTGCTGTTTTGTGGTGTTTTGATCGTCTTATTGCACCTGTGAAGTACTTTGGTCAACATGCTGTTGTTTTAAAGTGCTATATAAATAAACTTTGACTTGACTTGACTTGACCTATCTGTGATAGGGGCCCAAACAACAATTGTTGTAAGGAGCACACCGTACTTACCTTCACTGTCACACTCACATGCCATTTCTTTTTGAAACCATGTTCTCTTCTATGGTAAAACAGGTCAAGAAACACAAGCCTGGATAAGTTACAATATTTCCTGCTTTGGAAATGGCTCCTGACATTGTAAAGAATTTGTCATTTGAATAGCTTAAAACATACAAGAAGCCAAGATTAAATACATTTTGATGGACTATAGCTATAACTTCCTTTGATTCCAATACAATACAAATACTACCAGGCATATAATTAGGAAAACTTGTATTACAATCTTTATTTGTGCTTTGCAGTGTGTGACTGGTGGAACGCACTTCATTTATCAGAAATGCTATCACAATATAAAAAGAACAACAGAGCAATGAATTTGGCTGCAGACCATAGTTGAACTGGGAGCCTAATTTGTCAGAGCTCAGTCAGAGCAGAGGTAACTGCTCTGCCTCTCTCCTCAGCCCACACAACTTAATTCTAATGAAGGAAACATGGAAAAGGAGATCACGTCAACAATTTAAAATGATTGACAAGCAGTCAGGTTAATCCAGCAATCACAGCCATGCATAAAATGTCCCTTGAGCTGTTATGGGCTCTGGCTCTGGTCCACACTGGTCCCAAACACATGTGGCTTGCAGATGGGATGGATGTGTTCAGGCACATGGATGATTCTGTGAAGACAAGCACTCTGCCAACACACAGTAGTTAAAACAATAGCACAGTGACAACACTTATGTTTGTCTCAACAGACATCCTGAATTAGTTTTCTACAAGAAGAAAATGAAGACAGTGAGAGCAAACATAACCACATCAACCTCAAAGAGCTATGAACTGCAGAACTATAGTTTATCCATTTATAAAAAGGTCATGTAATCAGGTGGATACCATACTGAACTTTGAGCATTTTTAAAGAGCTGGTACAGTATTATGGCCCTCTTTTTATTTATTTTTTTATAAATACTGAATGTATTTTAAACATACAGTATCTGTGACATTTTATTCACCCAAAGTTATTTAGGTTTCTGTAAATCCATCTTTACAAATAGCTCCCTCTGTCTAGCAGGCTGTTTCAAGAGATTAACATCAAATAGTAATTTTTCATGAGCACCTACTCTGACTGACTAAAGGCAGTGACTCATGTTCATGCCCAGCCATTCAAAATAAGACTTCATGAATAATGCAAGTGCTCTTACAGTCTAGATTTTGGCCAGTGTGTCATACTTCACAAAAACTACCTCAAAATTTAGTTCAAACACATTAAAATAAACTAGTTTGTGTTCATAACTCACAAATTTGAATTTTGAACTATACCCCGTAAATGAACCAGTTCATGTGTATTTCTTCCATTACTTGCTCTGAACAGTAGAAAACCACATCTCTCTCTACTCTGTGTTTGAGTTGTCTGCTGCATAAGTGTGTTTAAGTCTCGTTTAGCATGAGTGGGTCGCTCTGTGTTAACAGGTTACAATGGTGACGACATCATATGTGATGTTCCAGTGGAAAACAACACAAGCAATCCTATAAATGTTTAATGGAAACTTGGAGCTTTGAATTAGCGCACTGGTGTTACAGTCATTCTCTGTATTCACCACTGTGCACGTTAACAATGTTCAAGTTCATGCTATTTAGTTGCAAGGTGATCTTTAGTCAGTCAATACAGTAAGATCCTGCTTGCTATTCCAAACATAGTTTGATAATTATATATGATGATGGTATGGCTAGTATATGTACTGTACATATACATATATAGTGTACAAACAAAAAAATCAATATTAACAACCACTTACGTAAATGTAAGCACAAAGTAAAAGTTAACACAATATCCATAGTTGCCCACGTCACAGTAGCTGCATGGCTCCAACTGAAAATTAATAAAAATGTTGTAGTTGACTTACTAAACCTCAAGTCTGAGTTGAGTCTCGAATTTCCAGTGTTAGAGTTCGAGTCAAGTCTGAGTCACAAAGAATAGTCTGTGCTGAGATCCCTTTACCCAAGTCCAACTCATCAAGGTCTACATTAAACACAACTGACAAAAGGAAGGAAGGAAGGAAGGAACGTACAGTTTGTGACACAATATCCACACAAATGCAATCATAAGCACACACAGTGTGAATTCTTTTGATAGGTGCTTTTTTTTCCTCTGTTGATAGTGTACACTTCATTGAAAGTGTGCTGGATACGGCATAATACAGGCAAACAAGTTTTAATATCAATATCCTATTGAAAATTATTATGGCTTATTACAAAAAAAAGTTGGAGTCCGAGTCTTAAACTTCCGAGTCCAAATGCAGTCAGTGCTCACAATCCAAGTCTGAATCATCAGCGCTCAAGACCAAGTGGAGGCATGAGTCCTAAAAATCAGTTGAACTCGAGTCTGACTCCTGGACTCAAATACTGTTTACCTTGCTCCATGGAGTTGGGCAAGTACTATCTGACAATACTGTAATGTACTGTACCAGAAATGTACTTAAGGCTCATACATTGTTCAAACTGTCTGAATGGATTTTAAAATGATGCACTTGACATCTCAGTGCCTTCTATTTGAAGATAGCACTTTCAATAATATGTGGCTATACCATTATTATAGTTATTATAGTTTGTCCTATACAGTCAAATCCATAGGCAGAAATCAAGGTGCTATTCAAGTGCCTCTCTGGTCTATACATTAGACCTCACTAAAATGACAGGAAGACCATATTCTGTGTGGACGTGTTAGTGTGTGTGCTGGTACAGCATGTGTTGGCATTCTTTGTAATCCTGTGGACAAGATTTAGTTATTTCAGAGGTTTTAGTGGTCTCAGAGGAAGCAAGCATCATTACCATCCAAAATCTTCACAGTTTAACAGGAAACCATCCAAGATAAGTTGATGAGGCTGGAGCCAAAACCTCTGAAGTGGAAAAGCATGGACTACCCACAAGATGTTTACCTGTGCTCTGCGGCAAGAAGTACTCTGCCAATATGAAAGTGTGTGGGTTGAGGATGACAGGATATACTTATGGTTACATTTTACCAGACAGTGTGGTTAAAAAGAAAAACAGAAGTGCAGAGAGGAGAAGGAGGGAGTAGTTAAGAGAAGAATTTAGGAAGAATATAAGAGAAAATATAATAACTGAGTATTGTGAGAGGCTACTTCATTATACTGTCGTGCTGAGCATCTTTTAAACTATACTTCACTGTTTCTACTCGTCCAGTTAGAGAAAACTTTGCTGTTATTCATCCCTGAAATGAGAGCATAAAAATCTAAAACTTTTTCCATTCTTTCAGGCTTCAGAGTTTGGACAACTGGACAGAACTCTCAAGTTAGACTTTGCAGCTCTGTTTGATCATTTGGTGCAGTTTTTGTTAACCCTGGAAAGACTTGGAGACAACCTCACCACGTGGATGCATGCCTGTTTGAGAGAGAAGAGTGCACATATCTCTGATCTCAACAGCAAATCCTCAGAGAACAGGTTTTCATCTTTATTCCTGATAAATCTCTGATTCGTATATTCTTCAAAGGAGGGTGAGAAAATCCATAACCCATCTGGGCGGAGCCTTTCATCAATATCGCATGAGGATCTCACAGTGTTCTCATGTGAAGCTGGTAAGGGGGTTTGTTTTTCTACCGCAGCTCTAACCTCAGAAGGCTGGGTTTTTGTGTGGCACTGTGGGAATGTGGCAATAGCAGACATAGTGTGGACACTGAAAACAAAGTAGGTCTTGACAGGTTGAAGGTCCTGCACAACGAAGGGATTGTAGAGGTTTGCCCTCCAGCAGTAGGCCTCTTGCTGGATCATCACGTTCTCCCTCAGAGAAACAGATCAAAGTTTTTAACGCCACCTGGATGGATAGACCAAAAAGCAATGAGTCTCATCCTCTAGATCTGTACTGGATATTTCCTGCTGTACCAGTTACAAGAAAGAAGAAGGTATGCACTGATACCAGACTACAGCTTAATTAGCTGTGAGATACACACATACTGTACACACACATACACACTATAAAGGATTACATTTATTTGCACTATTTATTATTTTGTACATGGTTTTATTTAGCAAATACACTTTTATTGATGGTGATTTTAAAACTTACGAGATCATATTTTGTACATTTTCACTGCATTGCACTTTCATTGTATCAGACATTAGCATCTGCATCACTCTTATACAAATATATAGGGAACATCATTAAACTGTAATGTCAGATGTGACCTGGGATATTTTAAATCAAAATCAGACTGTATCTGTTTGACTTTATGTGTGATGTTGTGTTTGAGAGCTTTTTTAATTATTATTTTTTGTTTGTTTTGCCCTTGAAGCTGTAGACTAGAGCATTTTCTGTGATTTGTGGGCTTAGAGCAAGGGAATGTAGAAAAAATAAAATAAATAATTAAATCTAAACATTCAGTAGAAGTGCAATCAAAATAATTATACTATGGCCATGGTAAATTCTGGATTCAGATCAGTTGGAACTGAACTCCAATTGCACGGATTCTCTGGTAATTTTATGCCTGCGTCTAGCCATCAGAATGAGGGACAGAGTACAGCCTGGCAAGTTTAGCAAGCCTGAAGGCGTGCACCAACAAACACCTGAATGCCTTTAACACAATAATTGATACCAGATTCTACTCATCCAATTAAGTTTCCAAATCTTGCCATGTGCCATAATGCCAAAGTATCTCTCAGGCATCCTTTTATCTGCAGCCAAGGTGCAGGCCACAGATGAATCTGCACACCTGCCATGTTTGGAACAGCCATGAACCCCTGGGGATAAATTTTTTTGCAAAATATAAAGTAAAACATCAGGATGCAGGTATGCAAATGACTCTTTAAATGCCTATTTCTTTTAGTAAATACCTTTTCACCTAAAAAGTGGCACTCCAAGCTACTCTTTGCAAAACACAGCAGACCATCGATGCTGGCCTTGAGAGCCAACAAATAACGTCTGTTACCGGTCACCACTGCAAAAGCAGTCTTGCAAGTTATTGGACCTCTTTCATCCAGGAGAGATGAACATGGAGTAACTTTTTTTCCATCTCAAAATGGTCAAAGAAGTGAAAACAGTGAGCAGAGCAGAGTCGCACATCCTCTTCATTCTCCTCTGCACTCCGGGGAAATCTCTTCTTCCTAGGCAGCCAAAACCTATGACGTGCCTTATGGCATGTCATTGTCGAACTTCGCAATAAATGGCAACATACAGTTCAATTTTGTGTAGCCTAAATCTGATAACGTCACAGTCTCTCCCTTCAGTTCTATGTTATCCTAGGTTTAAAGTGATCTCCTTTAGAAAATTTAACAGAAATTCTGTTGTCCTTGATGTTATTTTTAAGCCTATTTATTAATTGTTTGTTATCAGTAGTGTGTATAATAATTAGCATTTATTTTGAATCGTGTTATTGACAACCTGACAACATAAAATCTACTCTCATTTTAACTTTGCTTTGCTCTTCACCAAGTCCTGAGGGAGAAGAAGGCTCATTAGCTGCTAAATGCTCCATTATGTTCACCAGCTAATCACTAACTTTGTCTGTCTGCTGTGTTGTGCTAGGCCGGCAGCTCATATAATTATATTCACAGAGCTTTGTTAAAATATTTCATATTAATTTTATCATTACTACAAGTCTGCCTCTACTCTCTTCCTCCTACCTGTCAGCCCTTGACAGGTCAAGCTATTATTTCTCTTTTCAGAACTGGCAGCAGTCACACCTGTGTATCTGTCAGCATTCTGACCCCTCGGTAGCCTCTCAGCGATATACAAAGAGGGGCAGTGTATGACCCAGTACTTACAGAACAAACAACTGTATTCATCTCCACTTGCTCTCAGCCTTTTTGTTCTCCTTCTGCTCCTTCTCCCACTACACAGGAGACAGACACCAAAAGAAGGCCATTATCTAGTGGAGAGCTTAATGAGCCATTGCTGACAATGATGAAAATCACATCAAATCTCTCAATACAGGAAGTGGCAGTCCAGTGAACTGGTTTGGGTCCCACTGCAGGACATTCTGGTTGTTTGACCTGGAACTGATACTGTTCAGGGCACAGAGCAGAAGGAAATCATTGAGCCTAATTGTACAGAAACACAATGAGGGAAAGTAGCATAAAAACTTCTCCTGTCAGATTTGCACAACATTCGCTCATGCAAATGGGTCCCTTGTGAAAAATGAGATCCAGAACAACACTTATTGTGTCCTAAAATCCTTGAGAGGATCAAATCTGGATTATATTTTGGGTTATGATAGGCCCTGGTACTGTGCATCTTACCTGAACATTTCTGGGCTCTCTCTTCATTATAGGCCAAGCTTTGGCAGAAAATATGCGTTAAATGAGGTTTTCAATGTTAATATTAAATGGTCATCAGGCCTGGATGAAATGTGGTCTGTTGGTAGACACTACCACCCTACATATGTGTGTCACATTTGTAAAAAAAAATTGTTTTAATGGAGATCTTTTTTTTGAATGTTTGTTAAAGATGGGAATTTTTTGTGTGTTTTTTCATCATTTTTTTGTGACTTTGACCTTTGACCTTTTCAGACAAAATCTAATTATTTCCCCACAGTGTCTGTACCAAGTATGCTGATGATCAATCCACCTATTTGTCTGTAATTTCTTTTGTATGTGTGATATTTTTTGTGACCTAGAACGCTGACCTTTTTCAGCTAAAATTTAATTGCTTGTAGCAGGGCTAGTAAAGACAGTACCAAAATGTCACTTCCTTCTATGTCTCCTTTGCATGGCCATGGCCACTTGACCCTCATAAAATTGTTGAACAGTATGGCTTTGCTTATTTATGTTAACACTCAAAAACTTAAAGAGCACCTTTTATTGTGACTCATAACTTCTCAAAATCACATGACCTGCCTCTGAATGCCTCCTTGAATCAGTAGTTAAAAGCTCTCCTGCTGTATTAGTTATGAATGGGTTTTAGGACGTCAAGACAGACCAGCTCATTATTCAGTAAACATACGACACTGATAACTGTACAGCCAGCATGGTTTCATTGGTTTCACTGTAATGCTACACCACAAGCTGTAGGACATAATTCTGCTTGTGTGACTTTAATGGAAACAAGGGAGCGTGGATGCTCCACCTTTAAGCCTCTATTTCTGCGGTGTCTTGGTTAACAAGTCTGTTTAAACATTTTTCTTCTCTACATTTGCTCTCTGTGTCTGCTAACAATGACTTTTATAGATTATAATTTCTGGCCAGATTTATATACTATGTTGCCTCAGTTTTCTTGCCATGAAGCCTGCCTTGGAGTATGGAGGACGTGGCTAATGTACACTACATAAGAATGGATGGATGGATATATCAGTAATGCTACATGGTAGGGGTGTAGAAGTGCATCCTTTTTGTACATCCTTACTGCTTTAGGTATGTTGCAGATGTGTACCGAATGCACTCTTTAATAATAAGTAATAGTAGGTTTGTTCTGCATGCAGAACATTTGTTGAAATGCACAATCCAACACAAACATATTAAGTGGCAGACTGGAGTGCAGTAATACACAAAGTGAATCCCATTTCCTATAAATGCATCCATGTTTCCCTCACTTGTGTCATTTTCCTTGTGTCTCAGTCCTGCCCATGGAAGATGCAAGAAAAACATGCAAGGAGGAAGTACAACGAGAGAAACACAAGGAAACATGTTTAAACTGACACGAAACATCCTTTCTTCTTATCCTTTATGTGAATCCTCCAATCACAAACTGATTTCCAATTAAGGGGCATGTCAATTTGTAACAAACACAAAGGATGCACTTGTGTATCCTCGGTTATAGCTCCTCCAGCAGCCTCTTCACTCCTTGGACCTCACTCCTCAGAGCAGAAGAGCTCTGGGATGTCGTTTATTATGATGGGGTTGAAGAAGGATGGAGGCCCAAGGGACGATAAAGTAACAGAAATGGGATTCATCTACAACACACTTAGCCTAGCCAAGCCTCTGGCTAGTGAACATCATAGCCAACACAAATGAGAAGCCAGAGATAGAAAACCCTCTCTTATCATTAAGGTCTCCTGTTTGGGAAAACCTCAGCTTCCCTGTGAAATAAAACAATGGACAAAGACAAGTGGATAAGACATTTGACTTGTCTATTGCACTTCAGTCTATTAAAAAATCCGTTATTACAGCACTTATTAGTTCTAGTTTGCAGCAGCATTCTATATTTGATCCTATTTGATTTGTTTTATATATTTGATTAGTTTCATTTAAAATGTAGTTTTATATTTATATAAGTGGCACCACAGTGATTAGCACTATTGGCTCACAGCCTCGGGTTTGAGCACCGGCTGACCCGGGGCCTTGCTGTGTGGAGTTTGCATGTTCTCCCTGTGCCTGTGTGGGTTTTCTCCAGGTACTCCAGCTTCCTCCCACAGTCCAAAGACATGCAGCTTAGGTTGACTGGCGACTCTAAATTGCCCCTAGGAGTGAGTGTGGGTGTGTGTGGCTGTTTGTCTACATGCCAGCCCTGTACCCCGCCTCTTGCCCAGTATCAGTTGGGATAGGCTCCAGCCCCCTCACTACCCTTGTTAGGATAAGGATAATCACTTTATTTGGTCAAGTTACACACAAGGAATTTGTTTCCTGTACAGAACTGAGGCAGCCATCTGCAGTGCCAACTCACACTGATGGCTGTAACCATCGGGGGCAACTTGGGTTCAGTGTCTTGCCCATGTGATTCAAACCTCCAACCCTCCAGTTGGGAAATGACTTCTCTACCCACTGAATCACAGTCGCCCCGTTAGGATAAGTGGTATTAATGGGTGGACGTTTACAAAAGTTCATAATAAATTACAACCAATTTTATGACTTTTTTCCCTTGTTGTACCAAAAATGAACCAAACCATGATTTCAAAACTGAGGTATGTACAGAACTATGACTTTTGTGTACTGTTACACCCCTGCTACAAGGCCATACTTTATGCTATTTATTTATCCTATTTATAGTGAAGTTAAAAAAAAAACTGCATAATGTTGTGCTTTTGTTCTTTTTATATTACATTTATTTAAATTTATTAGAACTGCACTGTTTAACATGATGCCTGCCATATAACCATGCATATAACACACATATCAAATCTACAAAGCATACTATACCAGTAACGTTGCTGTCAGATCTACAGTGGCAGATGAAGAGTGTAGCTTTTGCTTGCCCTGCACATTTACAACATGATTCAGACTCAAAGTTGTTGTGCATAGTGTACAGTGTGTAATGTTGGTCACAGACAGATTACGTTTTTCACAAGCATCATTAACATTTAAATCCCCCGGTGGTGTGTTGCAGAAGCAATATTTCATCAGAACTTCACACACCTCAGCCCAACTCCCCAAGCTGCTTCTCCTCATTCACAGGCTGGATGGAGTGTTTGAACCAATTTTACTACCTCATGGCAAAATAAAGGAGAGTCAAAACTGCCCCCAATGTCAGCTTGGTACCTTTTATACAAAACAATGGGGTGAAAAAATGGCACAATACTCCTGCCTTGAAAGAAGTGCAAAGATGCTTATGTCTGTCAAATTCCCCATTCTAGTACATTGAAACTATTGGTCCTTTGTTTGGCTCACACAAAGGCATTCAAAAGGAAACTATGTGTGGTTTTTTCCCTCTTCATTGAGCTTTTCAGTATCACTGCAAAAAACAGTATGACTGTGATTTCAGATAGATTTCCTGGATTCACGCCAGTCATGAAAGTTGAATGATATACAGACCAAGGCCATTAGAGAGTGCAACAGTGCACTAGGCAGCTGCACAGGCCAAAGTGTCACACACTGACCTAATTTTCTGCTCAGTTCTACAGCCAAAGTTCAACTAAACTGAACTTTGACCCAATTAATTCCCTCATTTGACTTGAACTTTGGTCAGCAGTAAGCTAGCAGGGTGGCAGACAGACAGCCTACGCCATCCACCCCTTACAGTAATTGCCATCAATCACTTTAGTGGTGAAGTAACTAAGCAGCATGCCCAGTAAAGGCAAAGTATTTCCACTCTTACCTGATCCAGTAAGCAAGCAGTGGAAGGAGGGCTCATTACGACTCACACGGGACACAGTGTCATGCCATGACTCATAAAAAAACATGGCCACAGCAGCTGTGGGGGCCGCACGGCTCACTTACACAGCATTATTTATGCTGGGGTTGTGCAGTCTGTCACAGTGCTAGAGGGGTCCAACCTGGGCTGTGCCAGGGGCCCCAGCTTACACTGGTGTGGGGAAGGAGGCTAATAATCAGATTAGATGAAGGTTCTCACAGTGCATTTTCTAAAGGAGGTTGGACATGGGAGCTCTAGAGGCCATGACCGTTGTAACCTCCACGTACAGATACGAATGCCCACATCCACATATTGCTCAGAACAGCCACAAACATAAATACTTAAATTCCCCTTTTATGAATTGTAATATAAGCAAAGATGGTAATTTACAAGTTGCACCGCTTCATCATAAGCCATAGCTTTCGTCGCTCATCTTATGTGCTTTTGTGGTATGAGAAATGCATTAGTGGGGTTGATGAAACAATATCTTAGATCCTCAATAAAGTTGCTCCAGGCTACTTCTGAATCATTCCTGTCTTGGTGAGTGAGTCAGCTATGATTGAAAACTATTTCACTGTGATTACCTTTGGCTTTGTACTTTTTTGTTGTGTTTTGTTTTGTTTGTTTGTTTTTTTTTTTTTTGTAGAAAGTGAGACAACGAACAATAAAATGGAAAAATAGATTAGATAGATTTAGAATAAATCACAACTTTTACAATCTGCTCTTTCCAACCCTGGAAGGAAAATAGGAATGTGTTCATTCAAGCAATGCAATCATGATTAGAGGAGGACAGCTTGAAAAACAGAGAAACTCCTTTTCATCCATCCATAACACAAACTGATGATTTTCAGGTGTGTGTGCTAACACGGCTAATTTGGAAAGGTTTCATGAATATGAAATTACACAATTAATATATGTTTGATAGGATGGCACAGCGGAGTGGTGGTTAGCACTGTCACCTCACAGCATGAAGGTTCTGGGTTTGAGCCCTGGTCGACCCAGGGCCTTTCTCTGCGGGGTTTGCATGTTCTCCTTGTGCCTGCGTGGGTTCTCTCCGTGTATTCTGGCTTCCTCTCACAGTCCAAACACACACAGCTTAAGTAGACTGGTGACTAAATTGCCCTTATGAGTGAGTGTGAGCATGTGTGGTTACATGCCAGCCCTGTAATAGACTGGCAACCCGTCCAGGGTGGACCCCTCCTCTTGCTCAATGTCAGCTGGGATTGGCTTCAGCTACTCTGTAATCCGATTCAGGAGTAAGTGGTATAGATGATGGATGGATGTATTTTAATATATCTGTGAAGCTTCAATAAAGAATCTGCAACACATGACATCTTTTCTTTTGATGCTTAATTGCTATCTGCATGCTAAAGTTGTCACGGTGATAATCTTAGCATGATGATGTTTAGCAGATAGTGGGCTCATTAGTGATGAACAGCACCTTGTTTGGAATGCACATGATAGCAGGTGGCAGCAGGGTACAGTTACAAAAGCTGCAGTCAAGCCAGAAAGTTTAGGACCTTGCCATGTACCAGCCTTCACGGTCTGTACAGGATGGCACAGAAACACTCATGTTTCATTAGATTTTATAAAATGTCATGAGACCAAATTATTCAGTGTCCAGTGGCTGTTGTTTGAATGATGTGTTTCTATACGACAGGGAGTCTGTTAAAATGCTATATTTGCGACCTGTGTTTATGGTTTAATCTCCATATTTCTCCAATATTGCAGATGAACATTTAGACTAGACTAAAGCAGCCATCATATTAGTTTGCTGCTGTATGTTTGCAAACCAAATTATTTGTTACAAATTATATTTTCAAAATATGAATTGGTGGGCTTCGTCAAAATATACAGGGAGAGGAAGAAACAAATTTTTATTATTGAACTGTCAGATGTTTAGACTCAGGGCCTTACCTCTGTGTGTCTCATACAAACGCCAAAGGCACCCTTTAGTGTGAGCATGACACGCCAGCGGTACTTGACAAAGCTTCAGTATTTGGTGCCTTGTGATGTGAAAATGCTGTTTTAGTCAAGTGCATATTTGGTTATGAGTGTGGGTGTGTGTGGTTGTTTGTCTACCTGTCAGCCCTGTGATAGACTGGTGACCTGTTCAGGGTGTACCCTGCCTCTTGCCCAATGTCAACTGGGATTGGCTCTAGACCCCCCCACAACCCTTGTCAGGATAAACGGTATAAATAATGAATAGACAGATATTTGGTTATTGCAGGCTATGCACACCAGTAATCTGCAGGCTGTAGTGTTTATGTGTATAAGAGAAAAATACAGCAGAAGAGGGAGATCTGTGCCATTTGGGATGTTTTCAAGCTGCCCCCGCCCCATTCCCCTCCAGGAAGAGCCATTTTCTGCTATCTCACAGATGGATCTCGCTTTCCTTTCACCTTTCACACATACTCAAAGTGAGTTTCATGCTTCATGAAATGAATGAGGTTCACAGTGTGACCTGCCCTCTACTCACACTGTGACGTCTTGCCTGTGTGGGCTCTGAAAGGTTTTTCATTTTAGGAAACTGCAGCATCAAATATTTGGTTGCAACATCCTGGGACACTCAGTCATGTCAAAACAAAACCCAAAGATTTACACTGTGGCCTGACAACAATTTATAAAAGCCAGCATTACAATTTCACTGGCCTGTGACAGAACTGCAAACTTTGACCAATTTCTATTTACATTATGAGTGATTTTGTTCACTTTTTTGACCACTTTACAATACTGAAAGTTCAATTTCAGTATTTATTTTTAAATGCAGAAATGACCAGAAATTAATGAGGACAGCCTCAGTGAGGTTTTAGATAAATAGATATTTCTGTCTACGTCATGAAGGAGGAGCTGGAGGAAGTGTCTGGAGAGAGGGCAGTCTGGGCATCTTTGCTTAGACTGCTGCCCCCGTGACCCGGTCCCGGATAAGCGGAGGAAAATGGATGGATGGATGGATAATAGAACTGGAATGAGGTAATAATGTACAGTATGCATTTATATTAATTTGCTAGATTTTTTTCAACATTCAAATTGTATCTGACAAAAAGTTTAGAAAGTCAGAGGAAATTAAGTATCTGTCACCCAAAAGCATCTCTGACCGATGAACAGGATAGGGAACGGTGCCATGCAACTTTTCTGAGTTGTCTAATTTTGCACTGAAGTGCATACAGCTGTACAGGTGCAGCTATTAAAGTGGACAGTGAATATATATCAATTCAATTATTCATTGTAATTATACTAAATCTTAAACTTCCAGAATATCATTATTTTAAGTTTGGTATAAAAACATTAAGCAAAAACATCAAACACAGCTACACAACTAAGTCTGAACTTTGTAAATTCACATTTTGCTACAAACACAGTATTTCTCATCATAAATGTATGCCGTGTTACCATTCTAATGCTACTGTGATGAAGTAGTCTCTGTGTTGTAAACCACATCCCCCGCCTACCCCTTTTACCTGATCATATGATTCTTGTCTGTCATCACACATGCTTGGTCGCACAGCACGCACAACATTCAGTCAGTGCATAGAGTGTCTGTGGCCAAGCAGTGTGGAGAAAAGATCATCCAGTTATTCTGTTCTCAACTGATTAACAAAAAAACACACAAACTAACAAAACAGAAATTGGCTCTGAGATGGAAACCAGCTCCCGTTGTTCACATAAAGGAGTTGGCTCACAGAGCCACTTGTTCACGACCGACAAATCACTATCAGGCACCTGTCGGAGGGACACAGGAATGATTATGTGTGTATTGTCAGCATTTGTATCACAGGTTGGAGACTGATATGGGACATGTTTTTTTCAGGATTTAGATATTTTGTCACACCTGTTTTAAGCACTATTACAACTGTACCATAGCTGTGTTGTTGTAGTAGAAAACAGAGTATCCTGGACTCTCTTTTTCATGGTGTGCATAGATGGAGATAAGTGCACAGATTCAGAGATGCATACTGCCTTTCCCTTTTATATGAAGCAGTAATCCAGTTATGACAAATTTTCAAGACTTTTAGATTAGATTAGATTAGATTAGATTCAACTTTATTGTCATTACACATATACAAATACAAGGCAACAAAACACAGTTTAGCATCTAACCAGAAGTGCAATAACAGCAGAGCAGAGTGTGCAGAATCTACAGTCTGTACTAATTTACCAATAGATATGTACAATTGATATTTACAGTAAGTTATATAAGGTAATATACAATATACAACAGTCTTTATGGATTTGAATTACAAGTAATGGATAAAGTACACTGAGCTTATAAAACACTAGTGCAATGGGATGAAATGGAATGAAATAGTGCAGAATAAGAAGATAATAAGTTACATGAGTGAACAGTTCAATGGATGTAAATAGTGCAAAGATAAATGTATAGTATCTATAAATATACAGTATCTGTATATGTACACTACAGTGTGCAAATGAATACAGAGCAGAATTCTGTGAGTATGTGCAAATTAACAGATCACCTCAGTGTTACAGGTAACAGAAGTGTATTGCATTAGTCCCGGGAGGAGAGATGAGAAGGGGTGAGGTGTGTAATATAAAATATAAAATACAGTGCCTTGCGAAAGTATTCGGCCCCCTTGAACTTTGCGACCTTTTGCCACATTTCAGGCTTCAAACATAAAGATATAAAACTGTAATT
>NW_018127898.1:7944589-7962017 GCF_001952655.1 Monopterus albus | reverse complement strand
TTTCTTCTTCAGTGTCCTCAGGAAGAAGAGGCGCTGGTGGGCCTTCTTAAACAGGCTGTGGGTGTTGGTGGTCCAGGACAGACCCTTTAAGATGTGGGTCCCCAGGAATTTGAAGCTGGAGATTGGCATCCCGTTAATATGGATGGGGTTGTGTGCGCCTCCTGTCTCCCTCCTGTAGTCCACAATGAGCTCCTTGGTCTTGTTGGTGTTAAGGAGCACGTTATTGTCAGCACACCATACAGCCAGCTGCTGTACCTCCTCCACCTCCCTGTAGGCTGACTCATCATTGTTGTTGATGAGGCCAATCACCGTGGTGTCGTCTGCAAACTTGATGATGGTGTTGGAGCCATGCACAGGCCTGCAGTTGTGGTTGAAAAGGGAGCAGAGGAATGGGCTCAGCACACAGCTATGTGGTACGCCAGTGTTGAGGATAATGGTGGGGGAGCAGGTGTTGTCTGTCCTAACATGCTGAGGCCTGTTGGTCAGAAAGTCCAGAATCGATTTGCAGAGGGAGGTGCTGATGCCCAGGTCTCCCAGTTTGGTGGTTAATTTGGAGGGGATGATCGTGTTGAACGCTGAGCTTAAGTCCACGAACAGCATTCTTACATAAGTATTGTTATTGTCCAGATGTGCAGTGCTATGGAGACTGCATCCTCCATGCTCCATGCTTTATACTCACTATCCAAACAAGACTCATGCCTCAGCCATAAAAAGAGTTTAATCTCCCAGCTAATCTGTAGATATTTATTGCCAGCTATCATGTGCCTGGTAGGAGAGCTTTTAGTGGCCCCAGAAAGGTTGGGTAATATTTATTTTATTTATATAATCCTTTTTTTTAATTATTTAACCAAAACTCTGTTGTGCTTGCTTTTTAAAATTAAGTTGCCATACACGTTCTTCATTTGTTAGTGTAGGAAAATCCCTTTGTTTCCACAGATGTTTCACATAAGTCCCATCTGCTGATCTATATTATACTCTGATACTTCTGCCAACTGCCACTTAGCTTTTCCTTATGATAAACAATCAGAGATATTCCCTGAGCTTTTTATTTATCCGTGTTGCATCACGGTGCACATCTGGGACCGGTTGTTTGTGGCATTTAAAACCTCCCCGTGAGCGGATGGAACCTGAGACTGTACGTTCCCATGAGTTCATGATGTGCTTCATCTCCCCTGCTCCACCATGCTGCTGAGCTCAAACCACAGCAGATGTTATTGAGTCCACATATGTAAATATTTACCCTGGTGAGGAGCCTAAGAAAGTGAGGGAGGTGAACAGTCGATGGCAACGCTGACAAAGCAGCAGATATTGGCCCTGAATTTGCCCCATGTTTTTAATCTCAGAAGCTGTGTTGAAAAGGCACTGCAGTTACGCAGCACATTCCAGTCTTACAGAGCAGGCCTGGAGCAAGTTTAAACCAAAACTATTGGAAGCTGCTATTAGGTTTGGTTTTAGAATTGCCAGTAATGTGCTCTGAACTAAAGCCCATAGCTGGAGGGGCTTAAGTGGAGGGAGTAATAAGCTTCAGATAAACATTTTCATAGTGCCCCATGCAATGATTCTACATTACAGAGTTCCTTGCTGAACCTTGAGTGGCTGGGATACACTGATACACACTTATCATGTTAAGGCCAATTAGGCTAATTTGAACAGCTAATGTTGGTCTGTGGCTATTCTTTTAAACGAAATGAAGGAAAATCTTGGAGAAGTTTAGAAAACACCTCTCCCAGAGATAATACAAAAAGCATGTGCCCTAAGAACAAGAAAAGGAAGAAAAAAAAGGAATTACTTTTAGTTTATTATGATGCCTGACCTGCTGTCAAGTGATGTGTCCCAGGAGAAAGGGGTCAAAATGGGCCGCAGTGTTCACTGCCCCCTTCTTTCAGATAAAGATAAAACAGCTGTGATGCACTGCAGTCTGCCTGGACACAAGCAATTACCGCTGCTGACAGGTAATTACTATATTAATCAGCAAAAAAGGTACGTTTCTAGGAGTCACTCAGAGGCAGGTTTTTCACCCTCTGCAAGTTTAAAGTACTAGCTGTGTCTGGATTCTGTGTCTGCTGGTTGCTAACCTGTTTCTACGTACTGTTCTTGTTTGATATGCTTAAAAAAATAATGGCGACTTATGTCTGCACAATATCAATATAGAGTTAAAGGTCTAACAAACCAAAATGATATTTTACACATGTAAAAAACATAAATACCCAAACACTGACTTACATGAATGTTGTTTCTAAGAGCGTTCTGTATGACTCAGAACTGTTTCTGAAGGAGCTACATGGTGCCAGACATGATCGTACGTGCTGTGTCCATGTAGCTAGCAGAAATGTCTTTTCTTACCAACATGAAGCTCCAGAAGGGAATCGAAGCATTAATTATGTATCATTTGAATGATTATACAAGCATAAGAGATTAAGAAGTGTAGTGATCTTCCATGTTGCAATAACAGCATCTCTACGTTGGTACAACGTGTCTCATTAGCACCATTCCCACAGCTGGATGTGGGCTAACAAGATAGCTGACATTCTCTCCCTAATTAGCTCCTCTGGTACTCCGCTTCCCACTCAGAGCTCAGCACAGGGCTTCACTATCGGAGCCTTGCTTTGCTTTGCCACGCAGGGGGTGAGACATATTGATTGTGCTTCTTTAATGATAAATTCCCTTTGTGCTACACAAGCCAGTTAGTGAGGTCTGTAGTACTGGGCATACTTTTTCTCTGTGAAATGGCTAAGCAGAAGAAAAATATTGCGGTATATTGGGGTTTTGAATTTTGAATGGAGCTTTGAATTCTGAGAATCTGACATGCCTCTGTATGTGTTGTCTTGAACTGGCCATGATTCTTGAAGCAGAGCAGCACTGGAGGGATAAGGGTCAATAGTTTGCTCATGCACAACAGGCAGAAAATTTGTAGTAAATTCTCTGAAAAGTATTAGATTGTAATTTTTGATCACTAAAATAGAGATGCTCATACTTGCACATACATATAGCATCTTAATGTCCCTGAACTACATCAAGATGATTGTACTCTACCAGTTAGCAAGCAATTTCTGCCAGGTGAGTCAGGACAGGAGCAGCAATGAGCAAGAGTGGGATGATAGGCCACAAGGAGAAAAGGGAATGAAGGGGTTAAGAGGGCACCCTAGGGTCAGAAATTGAGTGCTGTGAACAGGTCTGTGTAAGCAACTCTTTCAGCTACGGTGTAGGGTATCTCCACGTAAACATGCCAGCATTTATTTAGCACCACAGCCGGCCGCTCCTCCTTCAGACAGGGCTGCTCTGATCTTCATGGCGTCTTCCTGCTCTCTTGTCTGTCTTTCGCTGCATGAACTCCCTCATTAGCTGATGTAGGAAGCCTCTTATAGCACACCCCTCGAGCTTTTTTACTGTGGCCAAGTCGCCACCTCTCGTGTTACAGGAGATGGTGGATACTCTCTCAGTGATGGCCCAGGGCAATTCAAGCCCTGCATGAATTTGTGCACAGGCGTGCAGGGCATATGTGTGGCAGGGGCCATCGGTTACTTTCAAAGTATGGCAGTTTGAAAATGCTTCAAAAAAATGATGAACATTCCTGTTCTCTGTGTTTTCTGGAACCGGTGCAGCATTTGTAGTGTGCAAGTAATCACAGAATCAAAGCTACTCTTTCTACACTTTGGATAACCAAACACACTCATCACAGAAATGCGGTATAGTTTCCAGATGATCTCTGTGTCCTCTTTTAGAATTAGGTAATTGACAGGCTCAAATGCAATCTGTGGATTTTTTCACAGTTTTCTGCAGTTATTCAGGATGGAAATCTGTAGAGTACTGTGGAGTGACTTTTTTTTCTTGTACTGTAAAAGAAAATATTCATTTAGCTAACAATGATTATTTTTTTTAAAGTAAAAGTAAACACAAAATGCTTTAAAGAAACCTAAAATAATCCTGAGCAGGATCAGGGTGAAAGAAATCGCATTATATGAACTTTTAAATTTGAGATTTTTTTTTATTTCGACATTTCAAGACACTCAAAGTGTGGACATTTGTTGGAAATTCCACCAGCATAAAATTTAAGGAGACATAGCCACTGAGATACAAAGCTCATTTTCTTTCGATGTAGGCTACTGACCAACCACTGTGTAAAAAACAAGGGGGTGGGGTGTTGAGATAATGGTGCACGTTTTCAGACGGTCTGGTCAGGAGACATTAATATCTTTGTTAAGAGACATCAGGGGCATTGCCAGACATACAGTAAAGCTCTGCTGGAGCACAGGCCCCACATTAATAAATTACACAATTTTTTTTTGAATGTTTACTGTATGAATGAAATGTGCCATAAACATCCCATGCTTAGCCCATTATTCCACTGCCTGCTGCTACTACAGCAACTACTGGTAAAGGTAAAAATGTAGAGATATTATTCTTTATGAAAATATTTATTTCAACATACATTAAGAACCTTCTCAACATGATTTTATGGCATAAGAGTCTGCTCCTGTATTGCACATTTCTTTTAACAACATCTTAATAGATTTTCAAGCAGCACCAGTTTAATTTGTCAAAGTTAAGCTTTCACGACAAGTTAATCTATCAACAAATAATTAACTGAAAGAAAAACAATCACTTTTTGTAACTACTAAGGCCACATAACATATGTAGGCTCCAATAATTTCAAAATTGTGTTGTGCAATGGATGGCTGGTTGTCACACACCTGTCTCTAGACACAGACAACTCCAAGTGATCATATGCATTGATGTGCAGAACTATAATTTACTTCACATTCAACATCCTTGCCTGGTTACATACTAGCTAAGTAAACTAATGTTACCTTGTTTATCAACTACAGCCAGGTCTTACCTCTCTCACCCTCATCTCTCTGAACTTCTTCCCTGTCTCAGCCTCCTCTAAAGAATTTTCTGATGTGCAGTAAGTAGTGTCTGAGTCAAAGTAAGATCATCAGTATTATTCAAAAACTTTATATAGTCCCTGTCATACCTCAGTCCATTCCTTTCTTTTGTTTTGGGGCAATACATGAACTGCTGGGTGTACGCTAGCTACAGTGCATATGTGTGCACCGTGGTGTAGGAACCCTGATCCCTGCACCTCAGCTTTTGCAAAAACAAATCAAATCTTGTCCCATTATTAGTAATCTAAATTAATCCACTTCAAAATAGAGACGTTTGATAAAACTCAAATGTGTGATGTTACTAGGGAGCAGCAGATCAATACTGGTGTCAGTTGGCCGGTAGAATATTAACAAATTAAGAGCGGACGCTATTATAAGGCCAGATGAGGCTAGTGTTCTGTTGGTAGGGCACAGGAGACAACAGACACTACAATAGTCCAAGTGCTTATCCAATTCAAAAACTGTCCAGGTACAAAGCAGGCAAACACTAACATCCTAGGGATCCAAAACGGGAGGTCAAAGAAGCCGGTCTGGTAGTCGGTACACAGATAAACATACAACAATCGGGGGGCTAGGCAGAAATCGGTGGTCAGAAACGATCCGGGGTCAGAAACAAGAATCACAAATACAAGGATAACGCTGGAAAGTCTGCACGGAGTCAAGAACAATCTGGCAGCCGCATGGTGGGAGTCAACTGCCTAGATAGGGGTGAAAACAGGTGCAAACAATAAATGCTGATTAAAGTAAAAAAGTCTGAAGCTGAGGTGAAACAAAAACAGAAACAGGAAGTAATGTCAAAATAAAAGCATGAGAACGGAAACAGGCGGGACAGAACCATGACAACTGGGGCACGTGCCCCAGCAAAAAGGGTCTAACAACACCTATGACAGACATTTACCTGGGTTGTTCACATAGGGTCTAGAAGGTTGACATGAAAAGTGTCACAGATTGTTGTGTAAAGAAAGAAAAATAAGTGCTAGACATAGATGTGCAGCTAGTCAATCAAAGTGTGAAGTAGATGTGAATGTCTGATCCTTGGCTTGGAAAATGACAAAAAACAGTCACAACATCACACAGCTGTTGTGCACATGGAAGCGGGGGGAAAACATGTGCTTGCATTCTGAGTTTCTACTTTCTTTTCAAAGTCTGTGGACTATCTGCAGAGGTGTCATCAGAATTCTGTGGGCACAGATTCCGTTTGGGCCTAATTGACCTCTCAACCCAGTTTTTGATGTCAAACTTTTTCACATAACCAAAACTGATGAATGATGATGATGATTTAAAATAAAAAAACAAAGCATCTCATATTGTTAAAGGAAGCATTTTGCACATACAGTCTTCCATCATACAAAATGGATTAAAAGGTAGGAACAGTGGCTGTGTTAGCCAGTTGCCATCTAGAAGTTGGACAGGAATGACCTTTTGGCTTACTCGTATCTCATTAGCATGCTAACACTGATTAGAAGTTATCTTTGTAGTATTTGAAGGCTTCAGTGTTACACAGGTTTGTTTGGCAACACAGTCAAGCCTGGTCTGCTTGATTAATGATGGGAAAGGTCAGCCACACAAGCTCCCTGGCTCTCCATTTCCAGACAACAACTAGCAGCGTAGGGATCACTGTTTTCAGTCAGCGCTGCGTCTATCAGGACTCTGTTATCACCAGAATGGGTGAGCTGATGTATTATTCCAAGACTATCAGATCTAGTTTGTTTGTGATATATTGTGCATTGCTTTTAGTGAGAAACACATCAGTATTGTGTGTGACTAAACCAGCCACTATTTATATAAATTATATAAACAATAACACTGCAACTGTAATGTCTGGTATAGTAACAGTCAAAGATACATCCATTAAAAACATGCAAGAACTGTTGGCTGATTAATCGCTGTGGTCCAGACTGAAAACTCACAACTATTGGATGGATTAACATTGGAATTTTCCTGAGATTACCATATGTACTGTAGTTTTAAGGGAAATGTCTCGGTTGGAGGGATTACCAGGAAATTTGGTGCCTCATGTTTCTGTTATGTTTTATTAAAAGAACCCAAAAGCAGATGCTGAAATGGGAGGTATGGTGTAAGGTAATTTAATAACAAAATAAAAGGCAATTGCATGAAAATAGTAAGCTGGTAATTTATTTATTATATTATAAATACATACAGACATATACACTTCAGTTAGTGCTGTATTCTGGTCTAAATGATCATGTTTCTCTTGTCCTAAAATCTTCCATACCTACAGTAGTGGTTACATCCCCACATGGGTATGCATTAATTTCCAATAAGAAACAGATATCTAACATCCTCCCACCTTCCAGTACTGTGTTTCCAGAGTGCACTTTTAATATTTTTTTCTTGCTTAGAAGTGACATATCGGCAGCAGTTTCTTATGAGCCACACATTTTCAATCACGACCCCTATATGAATTCTGTTTCCACCTGATAATCTGTTAAGCAAAAAGCCACTTGTGGATTTTGAATGGAGATCTGATACAGCAAGGGTCTGTGAAAAATCAAGAGCAAACAGTTTTCTGATGAAAAGCAGATGTACAGAAATAAAATGAAAAGTAAGCTGTAAAGATGATGTACTATGCGGCAAACCCCTTGTGGTCTAATGACCCACATATGACTGACATACAGTTTCAGCATCTGAGGCAAATAACTGTGAGGGTATGGAAGACCTGAAGCCTGTGCGTGAGCTGTTTGGTTAGACAGGCTCCATGTGCAAGTGATAAAAGTGTAAAACCATCCAGACAAAAGGCACAGGATGACATCTTTATCTGAGAGAACCTCAACATTCTCATAATAATGATAAGGCCAGGTCCCCTGTGTGCCTGCATCATTCAGACTGGAGTCAGGTCCACTTCATAAACCCAGTCACTCAGTGCTGAATACACAATTGAACCACAAACAATTATTGAATAACCATTTTGAAAATAAAAGATCATGTAAAAGAGTTAAAAATACACCTTTACTGATTTTCTCCACAATAATTTCCATATACTTCTTGATCTTTTTGTGTTACACTGTATGATTCTGGAGTTATGGTGCACAGAATCTATTAATGTTCATGTTGAATGCAATGCTGGTCCATGCATTCCACTGCAAAAACTATTGACAGCTGCAGCAAATGGTGTGTAGCCACCGCTCACAAGCAATCATGAAGATCTAAGTCAAATACCCCTATGCCCCATCATGACACAACAAAGGTTTTCCCAGCAGCCACTTGGTATTCCATGCGGAGTACTTGCATGAAGATGCCTTGACCCACAGCGGGGTAAAGCCTCCCCTCTTTTATGTCAGCCTTTGTTTTACATATGTCTGTCTTTTGTTTTGAAGTCTAGAGATTAAGGTTCTTGATGAACAAGGCAAGTAATCCTCAAAGCAATACAGGCAATTAAGGTGATTAAGAGATAAGATCAAGTTATGAAATATGGTTCTTTAATGCCAGTTATCGCTGGAGATATAATCGAAAGCTCTGGAGACATGCAGGTAATTAACAGAGCATGGTGGGTGTAAACACAGAGCAGTCACACGGGAGACAGGCTCAAACTGCTCTTTCACTCACACAGGCTGAAATCAAAGTTTTAACATACGGTAGATTACTTACAGTATATGTTTTATCTCCTGGGTTTTCAAAAATTATCAGGCCAAGACCCAAAAGAGGAATTTGTTCTCTCTCCAGGATCCAAACGTAGAAAAATACATCATGAGTTGCTAAAACATCTGCATTTGTAAACTACGATAATCAACACAACAAACCCTGAATTCAAAATGTACATGAAATATATTCATTTTGTTATAAAAAATTTTCCCAATATTGATGAAATTGCTGAGACCGTGGCCTTGATGAATGACAAATAGATGTTTCAGTACGGTGTAATGCTTGTGGACTGTGGTTTGGGGAAAAAAGGTTTGGGATGTCTGCACCGCTCCTGGGCACCAGCGGATCCTCAAAACCTTGTATTAAATTTATTGCATAGCGCAATTCACAACAACAATTGTCTCAGGGCACTTTACATAATCAGGTCTAGACCTTGCACTATAAAACAAAACAAAACAAAAGTAAACAAATCCCCTTTGAGCAAGCACTTGGCTACAGTGGGGAGGAAAAACTCCCTTAAACGGAAGAAACCTCTGACAGACCCCAGCTCTTGGCGGGTGGCCTTCTGCCTCGACCATTTGGGGTGAGTGGATAGAGGAGTGGAAAGAAAAGTGTGCGGACACAATGAACACACACAATAAAGAGATGGAGCAGACTCAGGGAAGTGAGTAACAGTGGCTGTGAAGCATCCCACTGCGTCATCTGTTGAAGTGGTGCTAGGGGAGTCCATGAGGCTGTTCGGCAGGGCTGGATGGGCCATCAAATCAGAAGGTGGCCAATCAGAGAAAGAAAGTGAGAGGACAGGTATTATCTAGGTACCCAGAAAAGAGGAAAGTTTGTAGGCAGCCTGGTGAAGAAGAGAAGGAGGAAGAGAACATGGAAAAAGAAGGCAGCCCAGTGTGCAGGAAACAAGAGATGAAGGAACGGAATGAAAGGCAGGAAAGAACAACAAGTGGCTGGTGGCAGGAGAGTCATAGTGAAGAGTCAGGAGGAGTATTCATAGAACCCAAATGTGAGGGAAGCTGACAAGGTAGCTACAGTCCCTGAAAAGGATGTTGCTGCCTGCAGTATGACAAATGGGGAAGGCCCCACAGATGGTGGAGTGGGACCAGCAGCACAAACCCCCAAACTGTCAAGAAGATGAGCCAGCAACAGAAAACAATGCGCTATTGGAGGGGCAAATAAACAAACAAAAAATGAAATGAGCAACCACGTGGACAGTGGGACATCCACCTTGCAAAAAAGTTGGAGTGGAAGACAGGTTTGAACAGGTGGTTTAAATGTATTAAGGAAAGGAAGAGGCATGTGTAGGGGGGGTCCTGCTCCTGAACTTCAGATTAAAACCTCCATTCATCATATTCAGAATGAACAGTCCAGTCTTATGTGTTGTTTGTCATTCACTTTATATGATACAAGAATAAGTAGCTTTTGAAGCTCAGTCCAACCTGATCATATGCATTGATGTACAGCGCGTAACATTCAGTGGTGCACCTGTGATTGAATCTGTGCTACTTCCTTCTCACTCCTCCTCTATCCTGTTCCTTTATTTTGCAGTATGTTTACATGATGCAGTCAATATTTAACAGACATAATTTTACAAATTTTTACTATTATAGCCAAACAAAGTTGATGTACAATCTATAAGACATATGCTTACAATGTGCTGAGAAAGAAAGCAGCAGCCCATTGTCATTTTATAATAAAAGGTTTACGACATATTTTCATATGCATGTGACCCATTTACAGTCAAACACAGTCGAGTTTTGCACTTTCATTGCAGACATTTAGCATTAACATTCTGACTTCTTTTGCTGTTTCCGCACTGAATGCACTCAGCAGCCATGTACTGTAATTAGGAGAGATAAACACCACATTAGCTCCAGTAGTGCTAAGATAATCATACTGTCAGCGACACAGCCGCTGCTCCTCTGATGCCACTGTCTCTTCTACTTCTCTCATCACATCACACACAGCAACTCTTTATAGGTCCATTAGCTATGTTTGCATATTTCTTTTACTGTCACTCCTTTTCTGCACTTGTTTGAATCTTTCCATCTCTTAAGTTTAATTTGCTACGACATGCAATGTTGCAGGTGTGATGACAACAGCTCTCATGGCTGTTATGGCACCAGCATTGTTGTTGCAGCTGACCTGCTGAATATCTCTATAAGCTGTATAATGTCTAAGGGGTTCGGTGGAAAAACATATCAGTCTACTGGCAAAATTCAAGAGCTTCAAAGGCCAGACGACGCCTGCTGAGATCAGGTTGAGAAGAGAGAGAGAGAACAGTGAGAGAGCACCACACTCAGCATCTGAGCTACACAGACCAGCACAGAAAAAGCTCTTCTACAGTTTAATTTAGCAAAATGAATTCATATATCATAACATTATTATGCATTTTATTCTGCCATTTGGCAACTCAATAAAAACAGGTCCATGACCCAAAATGGCTCATGACCCTGAGTTTGGGAAAGGTAGCTTTAATCAAATGTGCAAACATTAGCATTTGGTGACAATGGGCATACTCAGCAATGCAGACCACACATATAATGAAATGTGTTGAGAGTGAAATTTTTTGCCTACAGTATTTCATGCATGTAATGCTTCTTAAATTTGTAATGAAACTCACCTGTAGCAACCAACAGATGCTGGTGGTATAGATATCACACTTGCAACCAGTTAAAATAGAGAAAAGTTGACTCAACCTTTGTATTGTGTGGACCACACTGAGCATGGAGAAAAGAAAGAAGAGCAAAGAAATGTCTGCGGATTGAGAACCACAACAGTGGAAAAGCCTGGACAGTCTCGAGGCTCCAAGTCCATCTCCAGAGATCTGGCTGTTCCTGTGTCCACTGTACGCAGCATTGTCAAGATGTTTACAGCCCATGGAGCTGTAGCTAATCTCTCTGGATGTGGATGAAAGAGAAGAATAGATCACAGATTGCAATGAAGGATTGTTCGAATGTGGATAAAGAGCCTTGATCAATGTCCAAACAAATCCAATCCAACCTGCAGGCACAGGGTGCAACAGTATCAGCTCACACTATCTGTCGCCATCTGAATGACAAGAGGCGCTATGGTAGGAGACCCAGGGGGTCCCACTGCTGGCACAGAGACATAAAAAAAAGTCAGACTGGAGTTTGTCTAAACTTACCTGAGGAAGCCACAGTCCTTCTGGGAGAATGTCCTGTGGACAGATGAGACTAAATTAGAGCTTTTTGGTCGAACACATCATTCTACTGTTTTCAGAAAATGAAATGAGGCCTTCAAAGAGAAGAACACGGTCCCTACAGTTAAACACGGTGCAGGTTCACTGATGTTTTGGGGTTGATTTGCTGCTTCAGGCACTGGATGTCTTGACTGTGTGTGTGGCTTTATGACTACCAATGAATTCTGGGACACAATGTGGGACCCAGTGTCAGAAAGTTGGGTCTCTATCAGAGGTCATGGGTCTTCTAGCAGGACAATGACCCAAAGCAGACTTCAAAAAGCACCAGAAATGGGAGAAGGATCCCTTCAAATCAGAGACCTGGAGCAGTTGGCACAAGAAGAGTGGTCCAGAATGGTGGAAGAAACTCACTGATGGTTACAGGAAGCAACTGATTTCAGTTAGTTTGTCCAAAGAGTGCGCTACCAAATATTAAGTCGAGGGTGTCAATAATTCTGTCCCGTCCATTTTTGGACTTCTGTGTGGAATGGATCAGATTTGGCTTTTTTCTCAGTTTTTTTGTGTTGTTCCAATGCAAACAAATAAATAAATAAAGTGAAATCAAATAAACATAGATAGAATATCAAAGAATTTGTGACTGCAACAGTTATCTGGGAAAATTGTTGAGTACTCTAACAGAAATGCAGCGGGGTCAATACTTTTGGCCAAGACTGTGTATGTCCTGCATGAACAGGAAGGCTCACATGCATGGAAACAGTAATATTCACATTCTTTTCTGACTGTAGCGTTGCACATACATGCTGATGATCCTGCCTTACAGTGTATCTCTTGTCTGAACCATCTAATACCGGTCTTAAAATACATAACATTAGGGTTCACCTCATTTAAATAAAACTTTAAACTCTGATTGTGCTGTGTTTCCAGTACCTCCACTAGGATATGCTGGCCAGTCTTAAAACTATTGAGAGGAATCAGTTTTCTAAGTTATGGCTTTATTAAGATTCCCTGTTTCATAAGAGCACCAAGTGGTTTTAATAAAGTCCAGAATGAATCAAAAGTTCAGTTTGAGCTAAAGAGTTCAAGAACCTCTAATATGAAGATTGGATTCTGTCAGGGGCAGCACGGTGGCATGGTGGTTAGTGCTGTTGCCTCGCAGCAAGCAGGTTCTGGGTTTGAGCCCCGACTGACCTGGGGCCTTTCTGTGCAGGGTTGTGCTCTGGCTTCCTCCCACAGTCCAAAGATATGCATCATAGGTTGATTAATTTCTCTCAATTGCCCGTAGGAGTGATTGTGTGTGTGTGTGTGTGTGTGAGTGATTGTTCGTCTGTGTGCGATGGACTGGCGACCTGTCCAGGGTGTACCCCACCTTTTGCCCGCAGCTGGCTGGGATTGGCTCCAGCCCCTCGTGACCCCGTTTGGGATTAAGCAGTTTAGAAAATGGATGGATTCTGTCAGTGTTAACAATTAAGGTAAGTCAGGGTAAAAAAATTATTTGTTTTAGATAATTTCACATCATCTGATGTAAATATGCTTATTCCACTGAGGAGGTGTTTGCATTACAAATGCATAATGTACCAATACAGAAGTGTGGCTATTTTGATTTTAACAATAATAAGGACTGCATGAATAAAATTTCATATACTGTACAGGTTTAGCATACTAAAACCCTAACATTTTTGGGTGATGCAGCCAGTCGACCTTCCACCCTTCTTTTGTCATTTAAAACTGAGTGACTTTTTGTTGCTCTACAGGCCACATGCATTGACATAATTCAGCATCTAGTCAATCATAATAAAAATCACAAACAATAAAGATGTAGCCCACATCAAATACAACAAATGTTAGCCTTGTTTATCTGGAGCCTTAAACACATGATGAAATGAGTTAGTGGGTCCTGCTCACCAAACTCTTGTTCAGCCTTAATGAACTCAGGCTGCTCGTCTGGTAACCTTTTCAGTTTCTAACAGATTTATCTCATTTGTCAAAAGGAATGGATATTTCTGTGATGCTACATTGCTCAAAAGTAGTCAAGCAGACCACACTGCCGTATATGGTATGTATAGTTATGTTTCCATCAGAAAGTCCGTGGCACTTTTTATTCCCAGGAACTAAAGTCCAAGAACTGTCCCTGGGGCAAAAGATCCCCAAGTGTATTGTGATTTGCATTGCCACACCAGAGCCAAAGCCCAGACAAGATCGAACAAATTAGCCTGCTGACGTAAAAGCACAGTGATTGGCAGCAGGGTTGTAAGAATGCTGCATGTAAAATGCTGGCTATGGTTAACACATAGCAGCGGTGGAGGACAGACTACAGGCAGAGCTGAAATTACTGTTTTCTGCAGGTTTATGCTGATTTAACAGGTGTTTTTTTTTTAAACTCAGTGAGGTTTTATTGCATATACTGTACAGTAATGAGCACAGGAATGGTTAACTCAGAGTAATGTTTCACTTCAGCAGCCTCTGCTTACTGCACGCCATGTGCAGAGGTGCTGAGTTCCACCCTCAGGTCAAACACCAGGAGAAACTGCTCCACAAACAACAAAACCATATTTTCCAATGCACTAATCTCACTCACTGGGCTTTTCGTGTAGGCCTACCGATGCAATGCTCTTTACAAACAAGGATCTTAGATTCAGTTGCATCTGTGCATCCAAATCATTTGCATACGCAAGTGAAATGTTCTCACTGTAGAGCCCTGCACTTCACCAAGTAGCAATGTTCTGCTTTATGGTCCCTCCACTGATAGTTCTTGGACCTTTAGAAAGTAGAGCAACTATGTCTGAAAAAAGCTTCCTGCTCCCTGGGGAACATTCCTTTGGTAGAAATATTGCTAATGTGAACCATAGACTGTATAAAAAAAAATGGACAGCATGACACCTTTCCTGAAGTGAAGTCACAAAGTCATAAACCCCACCCCCTAAAGTGAAAAATCTAATAAATATTTTTCCAAAAGCGATTTCTATGGTTTCACACCACTGACTGTATATAAAAGATGGACAAACCCACAATGATGTCACCCACTGGTTTTCTGAAGAGCAGTTTTGAAGCTCAAGTCTGGCCATCGCCATCTTGGTGGTGCTTCACTCCGCCTGCTATGGTTAATCCAAAAAATGGGCAAAGACATGAAGTGTGAGTGGAGCCTGCTAAATAGCTAGCAGTTAGCCACCAATGGCAGGACCCTCCCACCTGTCACTCAAAGTGGCTACACCCTTATTTTTGTGTAACTTTTAGTCATAATATCATGAAAAAATAAAAACTTAAACAAGAAGTGCATGGTTACAGACACCTGTAGTACTAACCAAAGACAATAGTGTGCTTGAATTATCATCACAATCTAGTTGTATGTCACTGCTTATAAGCATCACCATTAGTTTAATTCATTTTAGAATATCTTTTTAGAATGAGCAAGATTGCAGCATTTTCCTTGTTTTATTCTATGGCAACCCAAAGGCATACCGCTATGCATGATAAAAGAGCCTTTAATCAGCCCTTCAAAACGAATGGAGCATTATTTATGAGGTGTAATGGTAGCAACACTTTAAGTCACATCTGCTCAGTTCTGGACATACTCAGACAAATCCATATGCTTCTGTTTTAGTTTATTCTGAAATTAAAACATGCATTATTTAGTATAAGCCCTTATATCTAAACCATCACAAATATTTCCAGGGGTGGTATGGGACACTTGGTGCTTTGCTTAGCTTGATGAAGATGGTGAATGGTTTAGTTTACTCAGTGAGAACGTGCAAAGATTGGACGTGTGTATGTGTGGGTGGAGGTGGAGGTGGGGGGACAAGTCTCTGGTGGAGAGACTGTCTGCAGAAGCGGAGGAGCAGGAGAACAGGGACTGAGGCCTGTCACTGCCCATTTAACTGCCACCAGCTTACATTAAAGTCAGCTAAAGTAAAGTAAGCTCTGCTCTACATCCACTACACAGTTTGACACTACAGGCTACAGCCAAAGGTCAAAGTCTAAATGGAAAATATCTGCTACACTGTAATATGATGAACTAAAAAGAATGTGGCTTTTTGTGAATGTAAAACACAGAGGGCTGCTCTGGCTCATCTGTCCAGTCACACAGAATTCATGCTCATTCCCTGATGAAGTCAGGACATAAAGGCTAACTCATCTAAATGCTCAGTCAGGCCTACACCATCAGGGCTGTTTTTCCACCGATCCACTCATTGTGACCTGGCACTTTCTCAGAGTTCACTTCTTTAAAAAGCTCCATTGAGCCTCTGCTGGCGTGGAACGGTTGGACCTCTGCTTCACAGTGTTGCCTGTCCTCCACCTTTTATTTCATTCATCAATGACTCTGAATGCAAAGTGTCTCTTTATAGGTTTTGAGGTCCCCCATTCATCCCCTATTCCTCAGTCATGCTGTGTTGTTTCACCAGCACTAGTGTTTCCTTACATCTGGTTCTGATTCCTCTGGGAGAAGTGGGAATCTCCATCAGTAAAGATTTAGAGGGAAAGGGTAAATGAGGTATGAGGATTTAAGTTTCAGATTACGCCTGCAAAGGTATTTACTTCAAGAAAGATTAATAGTTTGCTTCTACTGATTTTCACTTAATTGTGATCTGTGTATGGTGTTTGTAAAAGATTTTTTCATTTGCATTTTGCCACATTTTGCACCTGTAGAGTATCTGCTGTACATCATTATTACTTTTTCATTCACTTTCCTACTTTACTTCACAGGCCTTTACAATACTTTGCTTGCGTTCAACGGCTAATGGTTTAGGTGTTTGGCCCACTTGTCATTTTAATATGTAATGAAAGAGTTTCACCAAAATCGCTTTAGTTTGCAGAACTGAATGTTAAATGGTAACAAGTATTATCATAATGGTCAGAAATAGTAGATCCAAAGTCAGATGGTGTAATTACATTTAAGATGCACCTGATCCAAAATTCACTCTCCTTGTAGTTATCTTTTGATTCCAGTTCTTTGTTGGTTTTCATACTTTCATGAAATTAGTTGGAAGTAACAAAAATAAAGTTATGGACACCTGTTCTTCACCATATAGTTGCTAATTCTTGTGCAAAAATGATCATCTTATCATACAGGGTAAGGTTATCAATTGGTCCAGATCTGAAAACTCTGGTGTAATCCTTGACAATATCTGGAGTGTTCTGCTTTTTAGGTTTGGATTATAATACTATATACTATATAAATAGTGCCAATGCCAGATAGAGACCTTAGATCCAGAGAGAGGAAGTGTTACATACCCCCATCTTGTCCTTTAACTTCTCTTTTTTAAAATGACTCATGGACTCACTAACTCTGGTGCACAGAGGTGGTGGAGGTCAAGGGTGTTGTACTATAATCAGCAAGACTGAAGCTGGGAATAAAGCGAAGTCTGTTTGTTGCACACCCTGTTGTGCATCAGCCAAAGTGATAGTGAAATGTTATCACGTGCTGAAAACAAGGCACCTCCCTTCACTGCTGTTTAAACCTGTTGAGCCTCTCTATCACTGACCTTTAACGTGACACTTAATTGTGTTCCACCATGACATTATTTCTATTTACTGTAGTTATTCATTGTTGGGACATAGTTAAGACATCCTCTGTAACACAACATAATCTTTGTTACCACATCTCACTGCTTGCATTTTTGCACACTGTGACTAAACAGTTGTTTCCCAGCCACTCCATGCACATCTGTATTTGATGATGTTTTCAAGCGGAGTTCGGGGTAAGGTCACTACAAATTATAAGAAATGTCAGTACATTTTATTACAGAATGACAACTGGTATTTTAACTGAAGACAG
>NW_018127898.1:7936086-7944569 GCF_001952655.1 Monopterus albus | reverse complement strand
ACTTAGATATTATGTTATATTGGCCGTCAGATATTTTACTCTTTCAACCAACCACTACTCTACCCACATTATGCCAGCAGAGGATGTTGCGTTTTGCAGCACACGGGTACTCCAGCCAGTCACCACAATATCCTCTGCAACTTCCCTCATGGAACAATTGTGGCCACTGATTGCACGCCGGGGTATGGGTGAACGAGGGGATTCAATAGAGCAGTGTTAGCTGGTGCCCTTTGCTAAATAAATAAGTTTGGATTGCATCAGCTTGTTAACTGTAATTATTCTCTAATTCCCTGTGCTTTGAACGAGGTTTCACACTAAGCCTGGTGGTAATGGGCTGTTATAAGGGAAAGTACACACGTTTTGGGTTCATCAAATATGTAGTTGATGAATGAAAAGCTGGAGAAGAGGAAGCAGGCAGTGTGTTTTTCTTTTCAATTCCCACCCAGTCCTGTAGACTCAGTAATTGTGAATTAGATTTTTGAATGAGAGATAATAAGGACTAAATCAAATATTACAAGTTATTTAATCTTGTAAACCTCATACTGACGTGGTTTAAAAGCATAAAGATGCCATTTTCTTTTAACAATGTCATCATATAAAACAAGGCAACTCTAATGATGCTTCTGCAATTTTATGAGTAAAAGCATCACACCTGAAACAAATAGTAGTTTATGTAGCTAAATGCATTTAATATCTACACCAAAATGAGTAACAGCCATAAACAGAATCAGTAAATGGGTTTGATGATGATGCTGAAAAAAACTTTAAAAGCTGATCTTTGGGAAGAAGCACCGCTTACTTCCAACAAACAGTAAACCATTTTGAAAGAGCTTAATTACTGGAAGTCCTAATGTCAGCTTGCTGATTAAACCTATGCTTTAAGCTCTAAATTGCAGCATAATATTACATACATTCTGTATGCATGAAATAGCAATTTATTCATACATAATTTCTACGGATAGTGTTGAATCCAATTCCACACTCATGTTCTTGTTGTTATTGTTGCTGTTGTTATTGGTTTTTGTTGTAGAGGTGCAGGGGGATTTTTTCATGGTGAATTAATATTCAGATTGTATATAAATTGTTTCAAAGCTTGCACAAGGGTGTCATAGATGTAATTGCTGAGCCTTGCTTGTTGATGTCGAGCAATACAGCAAATGTGTGTAATGTGCTACACTGCACTGCCATTAAAGGAATAAAAGGAGTAAAACACACTGGAAAGAACAATGATAAAATAAAAATTGTATATATAGTAAGGTTATACTTTAATATAACAAACTACTGATTGATTATGAACCTAAATACTTATTTAGTTGGTTAATTTTTGTGTAAAGTTGGTTGGACTGATATATGCTTAGTTATTTGTGGTACCACACTGTGTTCAGATCTATGCATTTTCATCTCCTGAACACTGTTTCTTTAATTTCCTAAGAGGGTGAAAATGATAGTAGAAAAAAAGGCATTGACCAAAGAATAGCAAAAAAAGCACAAGGTCTAGTGAAAAGTAAGAATCTGACCTCTTGGAGGTGTTCAACTCAGATAATATTATCATAGTTGTATTCAGCTTCAGAAAGAATGTGTGAGGGATGTTCTCTTGTCACTTGTTACAGGTAGAGCCAGTTAGTCTTTGCAGGTCAAAGGTAAGAGAAAAGTGATTGTTATAGCCTGCTAGAGCCTGACTGCTCTCCAGAGGTTACTGCTATTACTGGAAACATCTTTGTGTTGGTAAAACTGTGTTTTCAACACAGTATGACATCATGAAAAAGGGGATATTTTTATTTGCACATCTTACTTGCTGTTTCTAATTTCTGGTCTGGCATCTCCAAATATACTGCTCACAGTCTCAGCTAATGTCAATATTATACCACCACTACCAGTGAGTAAAGTCATGACTTCAAGTTACCAGTAGTAAATAATCACACCAATGTTATGTTACAAAAAAGAAATCAACCTGTAGCTTTCTTTTGTATTTAAAACTGTCACTTAATGTGCAATAAAAAATGCAATGAAAACACAGTAGAGCATTACAATTTTGATAACCAGATAATTATTCAATTAATATAATGAGGAAAATATTTCATGTGATCAAATAGATTTAAAAAAATGATAATAATAATTTTAAAAACACTTCTTTTGCAAAATGACAAATGGCCACCACAGACTACTGGACACATTGTTATGTTAATCAGTAATTTCAGTTGCTGGTAGTTGCAGATGCATTTGTATGATTGAGCTGTTATTACTAAAGGATACTTCCAGGAATACATGAAAGATACAGTATTAGTTATTGGAAAGAGGTGTTGATTCAATAGTACAATCATTTTTGGAAAATAGAGTGGTGCTGCTGAATTATTCAGCATTATACTGATAGGTGTTTGTTTTGTCCACCTCATTTACACCAACGAGACTAAAAAATTATTAATATATTGCCCTTGTTAATGATTTTAATTCACTGCTGATTATATCAATTCAAGTGTTGATACTGAAACAGTGGTGACACCTGTTGTGTGGTTGTATAACCCCAAATAAATGTATGATTTGTGTCTATTTCATAGTTTTTGTAGAGCTGCTTGTCACTTGTCCATGTTACTGTCCTGCTGTGTGAAGGCACTGCTTCTGCTGCACAACTGCATTCTGCTGTTAACACACTATGATAAAATACTCTAATGTGTGCTAACCAGAAGGTCAGGGTGTGTGAAGTATGTATACACGTGTATGTATATGTGGTAGTATAGAACTTTTCTGTCTGAGTCAAAATGCTATTACAAAAACTTCTGTGCCTGCCCGATATGTTTAACTAGAGAATCATTACTATTACTATTATTTGTTGATGGTGACAGCCAGGTGACAGGAATCACCTTTTTAGCTGAGACATTAGTGAACCTCCTTTTTTCTGCAGCTTTCTCTATATGAACCAGAGACCTGCAAAAAAAAAGAGCTGGTCTGGGTCAGAGATCAAAGGAGATATCACTCAGCAAGTGCAACAAGGCAGCCCACCTGCTCCAAATAGCACACCGCCTGAGAGCTAATGAGATAGCTGACTGGATTAGCAGAGGGATGTCAGAATACAGTATTTCATTAAGGGTCACTGTGGGTTGGCTGATTTCAGTTGAGCCCTGGTATTGAGCAAGACAGGGATGCGGGACAATGAGGCGATTATCTGTATTATGATAACACTGCCAAATACCAGAGGTGCTATGTTGAATGAGAAACTAATCTAATAGCTTTGGGAAACAGGTGGTAACTGTTAAAACCTCAGGACACCCCCTCCCTGTATGTAACTACTAATATGTAACAGTTTTATTCTTTTGTGCACTTTGGCTTGGTTGAGTTTACATGCACAGAGTAACCTTATTGCTAATGTGGTTAGGAAACACAGGTCTACAGGGTCTTCTAAATTGGGGGTTGGGGTGACAATCCGTCTTTAAAGTGCCTCAGTCTTCAACATATCTGCAAAAGCTTTAACGAGTTTGTTCAATCAACATAGCTATTGAATTTTGGTCACTTTTTCCAGGCACAGGTAACTAATAGATCATTTCTGAGATGTGACAATTTTTGCTGAAAACCTTTATACCATTGGAGGGTAAGGTAATGCTAGCATAAGGAGAAGAATTTAAATTAGCTATTTAATTTTAGTTCTTACCACAACCCAGTGCTGAGGTAAGGTGGTTCAGCTGAAGTCCAGTTCAGATTGTACCAAGTTTGCAATGATTTCCCTACTGGTAATCCACTCTGAAAACAAAACCTTGTCACCATAACAGCTGTCTATCTGTGAGCAGGACAGCGGCCAAGCAAAGAGTCTTCAGCAGGCTGACTGACAGCAGAAATCTTCTGGAAAAAAACAGCTTTTTGTGGGCTCCTCAGGAAGACGTCAGTGGCATATTTATTTATGGTTTACTGATTTTTTCCAAGCTCACCAGAGAGGGTGAGTGAAAGTAAAACCAAAAAGCTCACAGTTGTCTCAGGAGCCTGATGATTCATAGCAGATACCAGTGAAAAGTTTGCAACACAAAATAAATGGGCATATGTGTGATTTAAACAGCTGTCTGTGAAGATTATGCTTCACTAAACATGGCAGAAGGCAAAAAAAAAATTGCCCGAAAGCATAAAAAAAAACAAGCCTAAAACCTTGCTCAGTGTGGAATAGCTGGGAACTCAGGGCTCATCTGCAGTGAATATATTTACCATTTGGACAAAATGCTAACATTTAGTGAGTGTGCAGGAGCTTAAGTAAGGTGACAATACATTAAGTTTGCAAACTAAGCCTGTAACTGGCGACACATGATCTGACATGCATTCAAAGAGAATTTCTGAAGAACTTTTATGTGTGTGAGCTCTGACCACCACAATATTCCCTTGCACTACGTGGCCATGCACTTTGGTTACTGAGTTGTCTGTCGGACTTGCAGAACAGAGCAGTATGAGGTTTGTCCACATGTGATGAAATAAGACCCCTTGACAGCATGGTGAAATATTATGTAGAGAATGATATAGGATTTGGCAGAATCAGGACATAATACAGCACAATACATAAATGTCCTAGAGACAGAGAAAAACAGAGACTGAGAGAATAACAGAAAAGGAGAGAGTCAGACAGGAAAATAGAGCGACAATGTGTTTCTGTGTGACAGACACAGGGAGACAAGAAGGAGCACTTTATTTTCCTCCAAACGTAAAAGTCATCGACATGAGATTCTTAGACCATATGAACAAGAAGGACCTGCAGAACATTCTAATATAACATTTGTACATGTGACAGAAGTATTACCCTTCCAGAACTGCATGAAATGACTTAAAACTGAAATGCATCCAACTAACAATCAGTAAAAGATATCAAAATGATTTTTGAACACTTATAGGTCCAGGATGTTTGTATAACTGAGAGATGGAGTGACTGATGTAAGTCGCACCTTGGCAATGGCATTGATGATAAAAGGGGATTAGCATGAGCTGAAAGTCAAAATCACAACATCAGATTTAATCGACTGTCATTCAAAAGCTATACATTAAATCAAAAAGCTACTTTACTAAAGTAGGGCAAAGTGTGTAGTGCCATTGTGCCTTGAATGACCCTCCTACATGAAACACTGGCAAAAATAGCTAGCTTTAAATTTCCATAGGCATTGAAATTAACTGTAGCGCCCCCTATTGGCATGAGAGCATGAAATTCAGCAGACTCTTTCAGAACCCTTATGTGCACAGGTTTCCCACGTTTTGTTGAAATAAAGCAATCCACTAATGAGTTACAGCACAAAACCCGTAGATCGTATCCTCACCAAAAGTCATAGTGCACAACATACAAAACTGTGGGAGTAGGGGGTCGAAATTTTGGTAGAAGAAAAATAAAATAAATAAAAAAGAATAATAATAAGAAGCCTAAAGGACTGTAAGAGGTGTGCTATACTCCTTCAGAGCTTGCACACCTAACTATTTATGGGAACAGTTTCTTCTAACTAGTGAAAGTTAGATTTTTTCTTAAAGGTGTCCCTAGTGGACAGTGAAAAAAACCCATACATGTATATACCATTTAAAACATACATTTAAATTAGTAATTAGTCAAATAATTCATATAGAATTCTTGTTGTAAGAGCAGCACGTGCAGCAGCCAGCTATGTACAACATACAGTGTAACACTGATTGGATCACTGGTGAGTGAAATTGCTGTTCACAATAAATAATTTAAAAATCACACATTACTGCTTTTCAGACACAAACATAAGTATTTCTGAATAAGAAGATACATATCTTGTAAGGTTAATGCACTGTAATTGCAGTTCAACTCAGCAACGGGACAAATGTGTTGTCACATAGCGGGTAAAGAAACAAAACCACAATAAAAACGCAGCAGCCTGCAGGTTTTTGCTTTGCTTTTACCAAATAGATGAAAAGCCAACAGTTTTATTCAAAATAATTCACTGCTTTGGGCACTTGAAGATTAAATTGAGGCTGATCTGAGTGTTGCTAATACTGTAGAAAGTAACATTAGCATGGCTCTGATCTAGAAACATGAAAGCGAGATGCGCTAGACTTCACCCAACTGGAGACACTGGTCAAGACACACAATGCTCACAGAGACTCCCTCCCTTTAACTATGGGGTAGTCGCCATGGATACCACATACTCAATAGCAATTTTTATTGCTCTCCACATGGCTCAGTGTGAAGGCCACCCTACCTCAGAAATCCAACTCAAAGCATCAGAAATTATAGCTCTGGCTCCTCATGCCTTGTGAACTATCAGAGAATGGTGGTCAGGATCAAACTGACTGTTATTAAATTCATCTTGCTGTGCATGAGCCATGGGCTTTGAAAATGGTGAAAAACCTGAGACATAACTGAATTATGGAGGATTTGAATATGACTCAATCAGACGATATTAACTCCACAGCAGACACTCAGGATATACAGTATATATATTAGTACAATCCTGCATTTGCATATTCTGTTTGCAACAGGGAGACCCAAATGCAGACTCAGACCAGAGCTTGGTAATGAAACCAGGGTTAATAAAATCAGATAAAAGGCTACAGGCAACAAAACACAAAACCTAAAGGCTCAAACCTGACTTCATACAAATACCATCACAGGGATACAGTAAACAAAACTACAAGGTCAGGCAGCAAAGGAACATAAGTAATAGAACTAACAAATAATAGGAACAAGGAAAGTCACAAACCAAAGGCAGGAAGGAGCAAAATCAGAGTCCAAAATCAAGGATGAGGGAAGAGGAGTGAGTAACGGGTCAGAGAGGCAGAAGCAAAAATGTGGAGAATAGCACAAAACGAACCAGCAAACTAACGGAGGTGAGGTGATTATAAGGGCTGAACCAGGGAAGCAAAGGAGTGGCAGGTGAAAACAGTGAGGGTAGTAAATGACAGTATCAAGTGGGGGCAGAAGAGATGGCAAGAAACAGGAAATGGTCACAAAATAAAAGCATAACACAGGAGGCAGACCCAAAACCAAACCATGTGTATTTATGAGGCTTTGACACAATGCTGTGCTCAAGCTATAACTCCAAAATGTCTCAGTAATTCAAAAGCCAAAGTTTCTCTGCATGTTTCTCCTCTCTATTTTTATTTTATTTTATTTTATTTTATTCCTTTCACTTGGTTGATCTCCTGGGAGCAACAGTGCAACGCTGCAGAATTTCTGTCTGGTTTAGTCATTTCCTTTCCTTCCAGCTCCATGACAGTCTGGATCAAACTGTGACATCTTGTCAGCTCCAAGTCATCTAATCTGCTGTGACCAGTGTTGGCCTGGTTTCTTTAGGGGCCATCAGAAAACCATTGTGATGATTTCTGATTAGTGTATTGAGGGATTTTTGCATTTTGTATCGGTTTTTAGTCTGAAATACTTGGAGACTGATATACTCCTGATAGCCTGGGCAAACTTGTGGATTGGACTCCTGCTGAATTAGATCATGCAAACTGTGACATTTAGTTTCACAATCATCAGTTCAAATCTGCAAGGCAACTGGACTGCAAGGGGATAAAATGTACAATGAAAGGGAACTTTGGAGCTTAGTGATTGTTGTGCATATGCTGTAGACCTGACTTTAGTCCATCTTGGAGTACTTTTGTAAATAGGTCTGAAGGAAAATTCACATCAGTGATTTGTGTGCACTAAAAAACATCATGATATACAAAAGTCACATGCATCCAAAAGTGTCTACAACTACGTTAATGGTTCTGTGAGCCTGCAGCGAGCACATCAGTGCTTTGAGCTACATACCCAGCATACTACATGCTCAGAGTGACAATGTGTAACATGGCGACTTTGGCAGATGTAATATTTTCCATTTTAACTATCTTAGTTTAGCATGGTAGCATGTGAACTTTGTGTTTAGTGATACAGTAATTAACAAAAGTACAGATGGCTGATGGGAATTTCATTAGTTTTGCAGTAAAGTATTAAACAAAGTCAGACTTTGATTTTGGTGGTTGTGCTTGATGAAAAATCAGAGGATTGCCAAAGTTATTATAGTTCTTTCTGAGGGGAACCAAATTGCGTGACAATTAATCCAACAGTTTCTCAAACAGGTGATTAAATCCAAAATATCAGCTTCATGGCAGTGGTAGAGAAAAGGCCATAGATCACCAAAGGCACTGGGGGTCACTCAGACTATGAATGTTTGTACAAAATTGTACTGCGATTCATAAAGTGGTTGTTGACATTTCATTCTGGACCAGAGTGGTGGATGGACTAACAGATGTGGATTGCCATCCCTAGAGCCATGGCTAAAAAACTACTTCTTCAAATAAATATTTGTGCTATATATCAAAATTGGTTTTGGCTCAGTAGTCTGGTCATTGGTTCTGTCATTTTCATTCTGAATAAAGTGTGGTGAAGTCTGCACCCTCTTAATATCACAAGCAACCACAGACAGTTCAGGTGCAATCAAAACTCAAAAAAGGGCTTTTCCACTTCATAATTCTCTATTTTACATGGCTGAACACAGAGAGAGAGACACCCCAGCTTAAATGTC
>NW_018127898.1:7922337-7936022 GCF_001952655.1 Monopterus albus | reverse complement strand
ATGATGGCAGCACTGATTAGTTCTGTTCATCATGTTAATTAAAGTCTATCAAGACAACCTCTTCTTGGATGTGACACTGTTTAGAGCTTCTAAAAAACTAACATTTACAATACATAAAAAGCCCAAAAAAGTATTTGTTATTGCCTTCCAGTTTCATGCTTCTTTAAAAATAAACCACTTACCATTTATTAAGCTGTATAGGTTTCAGAGAATCTGTAGTGCCCCTGATGATTTCATCCAACAGACAGCTGATATGTTGGATAAATGCAGGAATCATCACTACCCTGAGCACTGGTTAATGGAGGCTTATAATAAAGTCAAAAACATCCAGAGAGAGGCTCCTTTCTGGAAGGCATCAAGACAGAATAGAGCTCAGCCTGTCCACTGCCTTATTACATATAACCCCCTTGCACCTGTTGCCTCTCAGCATTGGCATATTCTCCAACAATCCTCATTCCCAGAAAGTGACAAATTTAAAGAAGACATGTATTTATTCCAGGGGGCTGCTACTGTAGAAACTACCTAGCTTGCAGTTACACGGTCCAAACAGCAATTTTTTGTTTGTTTTTAATTCATTTATTTTTTTATTTGTGCAAATGTATGATTATGTACAATAATTAATTATTTATACAGAGTATAATTTATGTTTATTCTTTAAGCTTTCACTGGTTTGCTTTGGTCTTTGTTTTGAGTGTCTTTAATTGACACGAGCTAGCCATAATCGGTGTTAGACGTACCACATGAAATGGCCACACTGAGTAGAAATCCTTGGTTTGTTCACACTGAAGGAGGCCTGTTGCTAACAACTTTGCAAGTAAAAGAAAAAGTTCCTTGGCAGTTGTTCCAGGACAAGCACTTTAACTGATCTCTGTGTGTTTCTGTAAATAATACACCATTTCCTTGTGACTGGCACATTTCCCTGTCAATGGACCACCAGTGTCCTCCAGCCACTTGTAATGTAAATGCCCACAGCAGGGTTAGGTACAGGTAGTGGTGAAATGCGTGTACAGTATGTAGTATGTATGCATGTTTGCATGTGTGATGGGAGAGGATCTGTATGCAGCTGTGAGCATGTGAATGTGCATGAGAAAAAGGGAGATTAAACAATGAGACAGATAAGAACTGGGTCAGTGCAGCAGAGAGTTGTGTAGTCACTTCACTCCTACTGTATTTGTCAACAACACTGGTCCACATAGAATGGGTTGCCATGCTAGTCCTTGAGTCCGGGCTGCCTACTGGTATAGGGTGGTTATCTGATCACCTGTTCCACTCTGCGTTACCTCACTCTATCTTGGAGAGATGCAGGTTTTAGTTGCAAGTGGTGTTTTCCCTCCCTCTGACTTTTTCTCAGCTGCTAAGTAGGGACGGTCATCCAGTTACTGACTGTTGAGGGTTGCTAGTGACACCACAAATTTGCATCTATACCTGCAGGTATTTCTTACGAGAAACCTTCTTATGGTGAGAAGTCCCTCCACTGCCAGAACTGTTACCTTAGGACTCACTCTCCATGGCAACAAACAACCTTTTCAGCCTTTCTTATTCAAGAGGGAAATAGGCTGTGTGTCCTGGAGATGTTTGCTAACGTGTTCTTGTAGTGACTCATTTCCTATACTGCAGTACTTCCAATAAAGACAAACCAGTGGAATAAACTTTTAAACCAGAGGGAAAACTATTAGACTGGAGCCATAACAAGAGCATTAGCTGCTATTTCTAAGTCAAATATCTCAAAGTGATGTTCTGTACATTGCAGTCCAAGCTGGGACTGATCTCTCAAACTATGAAACCCTCTTCAGAGAGAACCAAGCCAACGTGCCACTGGCTCCAGTGCTGTTGTGGGCTGCTCATTAATCACATAATGGCTTAAATGTGAGATCAGGATAGTCTTTCCACATAGTGAATGCATTTATTCCATTTAGTTTCACTTTTTATGAAGTGTTTACAAGGCATGATTTGTTTGTCATCAATATTGCCTGAAGATGATTATTAGCAACCGAGCCACTCTTGTAAATAAGCAATGTTGCTGAGGTCTGTTCATTAGCCTGACAGTGTGACATGGATAGATTGTCCTCAGATTCTCTAAACACTGTTTTTCCATAAGAGTATCTAAAGTCCATTCATGCATTCATGTTTTCCTTATGCAAAATAAAAGAGGCTGCTTTAAAATAAGGAAAGTATTTTCCAAGTGAGTGATAGGGTGTTTTCTGAGTGTGAGTCATGCTAGCGTGCCAAAAGTCAGAGTAAATTTTGTGCATCGGGCTAATGTTTGTTGCCAGCTCTGTGTTGCAAAAGCCTCTTGAGGTGTTGCTGCTGTTAGGTATTTTTAGTCAGATAGATATTGGATAGATACTTTATGTATTAGAAATGTTTAGTGGAGATAGGATGTCTAGTTAGACTGTTAAATGCTTAGGCATGCTTATGAGTTTCTACAGGGTACATCTGGTCAAGGATAACTAGAGAGAAGAGTTGATGACTGTCAGCAGACAGGGTGTTTAATATTATTATTATGACGTGTAGAACTGTAGCCTTAGCCATAATATGTTCTTATGTTTAAGTCACGACATGTTACTAGAGGCCGTGAGAATGTTTTTAGCTACACACCACTTAATCAACAGACACACACACACGCACATTGATTTGCTTCATGTTTTGACTACTGCTATGACCAGCTGCAAAGCTGGTAACAGAGACGTCTCAGTTGACGTTTTCTGTGTAGTATGGGGCTAGCCCAACCGAGGGGATATAATGTATAGGCCTGGTGGGTTCAGGGGCTTTCATCTTACATCTGCCTGCGAGCAGTTTGGAGGTGCAAGATACCTGAGCGTGTAATGTTAATTTTACCTGTGCACTGTTTTGTAGTTACTTGGACTGCCTCGTCTCTCAGAGTCAGTATGGTAAAAAGTACCGGGTACAACACTGCCAAAAGGTCATATAAGGAGAGCACAAAGAGTTTCAGGGAAGAGGAGAAATTCAGCCAAGCCTAGAAACCATAACAGCCTGTGGTTCAAAAGGTTCATGCAGAGTACTCTTTGATGAAGTATCCTGCTCTTGTTTGAAAGGAATGAAAGCCAGTGTCATTTCAAACTATGTGTTGCAGGCAAGATTACTGTGTTAATGCTAAATTGAATATTATTAAAAGACATGACAGATGGTGTTTCAAAGAGCATGGGAGGGCCTGTTTGGCACGCGCCTTCGTGTAACTTGCTCATATATTATCATAGTAGAGGGTGATCCTCTGTGGCACTCCTAACTGTCAGTAATTAGAAACGCATAAAACCTAATGACTTTGTCACCTGGATTCTTGGTAAAACATCTGTAATATATGAGCACGGGATGACATATAATCATGATTTCTTTTCCAGCTGTCTGCTGTCTTCTTGCAACTGAACAAACTTGCAGTGACAGTTTTTTATTGCTGTTAATGGAAAAGAATAAATGTTTGACTCTGATAGAAACCATGCAATTGGCTGTGCTTTAACAGTTGGTTTACCCTAATTAGAAACAAAAAGAAAAGAAAACAATCTGAATTTCCAGCTGTGGTACATTCAAATGTATTTATTTGTCCAGGGTTTGAAATTGCCTTTGCAACACCAGTATAGCACATGTAAAAAAGAATTTAATTTGAGACTCTCCAACTTTAAAAGATTACTTTTAATGATTCATAAATCTTTCCATAAAATATCAGCCATGGTAGATACCACTAGAGGTACATGCACACATTCCAACAAGCCAGAAGATCAGTAAAAACCAAAAAAGAGCAAAACAAATAACAACAAAAGCATTCAGTCTGGCTCATCTTCTGTGACAACTCAAAGAATAGTCAATCTGTAACAGTTAAATGAGTGCATATGTACACATTCCCACTGTATAATCTAAATTATACTGTTTCAGTTAAAACGATTGTTGCGGTGAACCAGACTTGAATGATCTTGTTTAAAAGACCTCTCTTTGGAGGCGCCCTGTGGCCTAGTAGTACTTATTATGAACCTCAATGTGCCTGGTGTGCATCCCGCCAGATACTAATGTTACATGTTAACCTCCTCCCCTCGCTCCACATTTTCTGTCATCTCTCTGCTTCCACTTTCAAGTAAAGCCACAAACATTCCCAACAAGTAAGAAATTAAGGCAATATTTTATGTAATCACTTATACTGACTGAATGCTCCTGTTAAAGTTAATAAATCACACACACAATTGTAAAGTTTAATGTTTGCAGTATCTTTTTTCTTCTATTTTCTGTCTCTCCATGGAACCACAAGGGCTTTTGGCAAGCTCAGTGGTGTACCATGGTATCATGAAAGTATTAAAGCATGCCAATTTGGTCACTACTATGATGGCACAGCACTAAGGTGTACTATGGTATTACTTTGAAATTCTCTTATCACAGAAGTGACCAAATTCACGCTAAATATTTTCAATATTCAAACCTGTGGGTCTGTGACTCAAACTGGACTTCCTGGGTTTTATTGTATTGTCCTGTCACTATGTAAAGCAACATACCCACAACAAGCCAGCTACTTGCATTTTTTAAGAAATTGTTGTTTTTAGTCTGAACGATCTTGACAATTCCTTGACACATGTAACATCACTGTGTGTTCAGCCCAGCTGCCACTCCCATGACACCACTGTCTCCTCCCAGTGGGTTTAATTCACACCCAAAACCAACTAAGGATTAATGTATTAAAATGGATTCATCATGTTTGTGTAAAGTCTGCAAAAGTCTGTTGTAGTGATTAAGGTTAAATCCTACCTCGATACTTTCAATGTACGTGTGTCATTTAGTAATGTTGACAGTGTTACTTGGTTCCCAAAGAAGCTAATTCAGTCCAGGCTTTGGCTTTTAGTGCTGCTACCCCTGTGTAGTCTACAAACTGGGAAGCAGAGCGGCCCAGACATGCAGGGCCCACAGCCCCTCCAGCACTATGGCAGGCACACAGAGGCCATGAGGCTTTACTGTACTTAAAACACAATGTTACTAAGTCTCCTGTCACCCTCAGGACTTCCATGCTGGCATATATTTACATTGTTGTGTACACATAAGGGAATGTGGGGCTTTTGTGCTCAAGCTGGAGGACATCAAAGTGTACGTTCACCCTGAAAACGCTACACTTGGAGATGGTTTTAAGATATTTTTGCAGATGGCTATCCAAATCCTTCCTGCTTGACGATCCTTATTCATATCTTGCTGAGAGATTTATGGACAATGCTGAACTGTCAATATGTGTTTTTGTTATTTCCTCAGGCTCAAACCTACTGTTTCTCATCATAGTAGCACAGCAACAGAACAATAACAAGAGTCAGCATAGGCTTTATGGATTTGGTAAAGAAAAAACAACTGGTTTTGGGTTGTTGAAACAGCTTATTCCAAGTGTAAGAAGTGAGTTTCCATCTTTATTTGGTGGTGTGCCTGTAAGTACAGTGTCACCCACTAATGTGTGTAAGGCACACCCTTGCATATTGGAACTGTAACCATGGCAGTGCTATCCAGTGAACTGGTAAATGGGAAAAAGGCCAACACCAGCAGGGTGGAGGACACAAGGACGGTACTTCAGCATCCTTCCTTTACGGTTTTACTCAGTGATCTGAAAACTATTTCTTCACAATTTTTGTTACTAAAATACTTCTCTATTGAATATCTTGTTTAATATTACGGGATATGAGAACTATTTGTCCTACTTGCTAGCTTCCAGGGAGAGAGAAGGGAGACCTGTCTTCAGGTAGCTATACCATGTTATAAGCATATATAACAAATGCCAGCCCTCAAATGCCATAAAACTACTCCCATGGGAAACATCCGGTCATAGGCCTAAAACCTGGCCTCTGTTTCCGCAGATATATCAGAAAGGTATTGTTCTCTTCTGGAGAAATGAAAAATGTGCACAGTAGGTGCAGTATGATTATGGTTTGTATTTCATTCACAAGAAGTGACTTGAAGTTTCAGTTGGACTTGTATGTAGCCTAGAACCTCACTGTATTACTCAGTCATTACAGTATATCCTTCCTGATTCCTGTTGTTGTACTGCTACATCATCATAGTCAAGCTGTGATATACAGTGCAACTTTATGTTTTTGGTGTACCCACTTCACCATGTTCATTGTTCTGTTTGGTTAGAGGATTCATTAAGCCTTTCACCAGATCCTACAGGACACATCTGACCTTTCCTCCAGCTGGATGTTGGCCCTTCATTCAAGTGGAGATATTATTATATTAAGAGCAAAAGAGCAAGAGGTTTATTTGGTGAGAAAAGCCAAGCCCTTTATTTGAGGATGCATTGAGTTCTGGTCTATTGATGTAATGTAGGTGGAGGAGCTGAGTATCCTTCACCGATTTTATTTGTCTATATGACAGTTGAATGCTGGTATAAAATAGTGTCTGTTCCATAGATGTTATTCATAACATGTTTTAAGTTGGATTTATATTACTGGGATTTACTGGGCTCAAACAGAGTCAGTAGGTAGGGGTGTTTTTGACTACATGGGTGAGATATGGGAGAGGAAGGGAGTGTCCTGTCCCTGTAGAAACAATAGTTGTACAGGCCAGTATTATGAGTGCACAGGATTAGTTCACACAGAGAATTTATGATAACCTTTCAGCTCTGGCAATGGCAGCGCACCTCAGTGTAGTTTATATGGTTGGCAGGGAAATAGAGACTTGAGATTAGCCCTTCTGACAAGACAGTGTGACTGTGTATCAAAACCAGTACAATGTTCACAAACAATGATGACATTCATTTGAACTCATCTGTCATTGCTAATGATATGTACAGTCAAATCTGGACATAGAGTGAGGGTGGAGCTGGCAACACACGTTTGAACAGATATCGCAGGATTTTCCCCCAGTGCAAACATAACAAGAGCTCAGTCAGATTAAAACTGACAGAGAATGGATTTGACTAAAGGGGTCATGGCCTCAGTGTCCTATCAAAAGGCAGGAAGTAAATGAGAGCTCAGGGGAAGTAGTGCACTTTTATCCACAAGGAGTCACACGATATCCTCAGGAAACAGCTATGAAATGAAGCAATGCCAAGTCAATGGTATAACCAACTCATGGGAGAGAGTGCAGGTTGTTCTTTGTATCACAGGCACATAGATGTGAACATTTATCATCACTATCACTATTATCATACAGTACATGTTGGAAAGCCTCAGTGCCTGGCATCTTTTTAGGTAGAGTACAGGAACTTTTTCCAGAAGAGATTTTATGGTTGCTTTACTGAGAGCCAGACTGTCAACCAGAAGTCACTGGCAGTCGCTGTTAGTGTTGTGATTGTGTGATGGGGTTCTGTTAAGTGTTTGAGAGTTGTAGTAGCAGCTCATGCAGCTGTGGGAACATGTGGCATGCTTTTTAATATGATCAGCAGAAAATGAGGCAGCATTTCATCAACATAAATATGGACCAATCTGATCATGGTCTGACTTCACATCGTAAAATAATGCAAATAATGAAAATAAATAAAAGATGCAAACATAAGATACAAATAAATAAATAAAAATATTCAACTATGGATTTCATTTCATTTATTTATTCACATTTGTATGGTAAATCAGGCCAGGAGATGGCTGTGGAAATTTAGCTTAAAGACTGGAACCGGTAGCACCTCTAACCTAACCACTAATTTATATATCTTATTTATTTAATCCATTCCAACATCAAGCTATAAAAATAACAAGTAACAGTTGAAAAGTCACTGCTCCCAGTGAATAAGGACATACTAGTACATAAAACCAACAGCTTAATGTTTTTACACTTTGGATTAGACAGTAAGTCATCCCGTATTAATTAGTGGGTTTTAGAGATGCTGGTAGGTGGATTTTGTGATAGCACCTTGGCACAGAGCCAGCGTAGCTCTTTACCCCTTTTCCAGTCTTTATGCTAAACTAGACTCACAGGCTGCTGGCTTCAGCTACATGTTTATGATACAAACATAAGAAATATATCTGTATGATAAATTGACTTTCATGCAATCAAAAGAGAAACTCTCTTAACGTAAAAAGTCCTGTTAATAGTGCCTTACCCCTGGCTACCAATGTATGGAGGCCTGCAATAATCAGTTTGGGAAGTCATGTGACACTGTCAGAGCCATTTTCTGTGAATCTTCTGGTTATATTGTCCTGCAGTGATAGCAGGTCCCACCCATATAACCAGTTTTACAAATTGTAATGCATCATCAGAGTATGTGTAACAATGATTTTTGCTACATACATCTAAACACATGAGTGGTTCAGTGATGTAATCTAGTTTTTCTTCTCACAAGGGTCCTAGCACAGCATAAACTCTGTCCTAGTCTGGTACCTCCCAGAAAGTCAGCGTGAAGAGGAAGAATGACGCATACTAACTATGAATCATATACGATCCACCTAGAGGACTAGGTTGTGTTTCCTTTTTTATACTCACACCCAATTTTCCGCTGAATGAAATCACCATTCAAACTTTGGTAGATGGATTGTTTGTTCACATCTTGCCACTCTGCTTTACAGTGACAGCCAAACAAGACCTCAGACAGCCTGTTGCAGAGAACAGAGCCGTACTGAGTCTTAAAGTGGGTTTGGTATTCCTCCCATGGCTCATGTCTCAGTTTGTGACTTCGTTCAATTACACAGTATTTACCTTTCAAATAATGTCAACACTGATGTAGAGCAGGAGTGGGTAGAAATGAACTCACCTGTTCTTCAACACACACATTATTGTGTCCAAAAAACACACACACAAATTAAATGACATAAAAATACAAATGTTCTTACACACACACACACACACACACACTGTGGCATGGGCTTGTTTATCCAGCATGGTCAAGACCAGTGTAAAAAGTGGAAGGAAATCGAAGCCATTTCCTTTATTCTAGCCTCAGTGGGTTGTGGTTCCCATAGCCAGGAGGGGTGAGCCCAGCAGTAGAGTATTGTGGAGCCTGCCGAGTCTGGGAAGGGTATGGAGCGCTGCATGCTTCCAAAGACAACCGGAAACTGTTGCTCAATGGCACCAACCACAGACAGGTAGAGGAAAAGAAGGCAGTCAAAGCACTGACTTGTAATCTTCATGCCAAGGAGTCACATACTTTCATTCAGTGTGATCACAGAGCCTGAAATCCACTCCTTCCTTCCTTTAATACCTACTATGTTCATTTTCTTATTTAACTGACTCGCTTCCATCCCTCACTTCAGGAGATGAGAAAAGTTAGTTCTAAACACTTTTGAATTGTTGAACAAGTTTTACACAGTTGAGAGTTTTCCTGTGATCTAGATATGATGCTTTTCTTTTCTCATTTAAATGCTAATAACTTTGAGAACATCATCTAGAGAAAGTGCTGGGAGCTAAGCTTTTCTGCTATCTGGTCACAGCACAGGCTGAGCACCTGCCTGCTGAATTTGGAGTATTGAAATATGACTAAATCTGTGTTGGGGCAACGAACCAGTTTTTGCTTTGTTTGAAGACTTTATATAAACTACATACATGCACAAAAAGTGGCTGTGTTAGCATGTAATCTGCAGACAAGACTGATACTTTCAAAATCAGTATTACTGAGTCACTGAGATCATTCATGGCTCTTCACAGCACCAAACCACAAAACAATGTGCCACATCTCTCCACACACATTGAAATTGGGAATGTGTTGCAGATAATCCCTTGAACTGTGTAAGAATTACAAATGCTGATAAAACACCTGGCATCTGTTCATGCCCTGCAGACAGAAAACACTATTCTCACCTCATCTGGAATGCAGATTCTTCTGCAGAAGATTAAAACAACTTCATACTTAGATAGATGTCAACAGCAGCTTGAGATCATGCACTGGTGAGATTTCTATCACAGATGTAACAGTTCAGGTCCAGTAAGGAGCAACAGAGCCTTGTGGGTAGTGCGCACAGTTCACCTCGAATTCCCACCAAACAGTAAAGCATAGACACACAGTGACTGTATGAAATCAGGGCTGACAGCTGATTGTCTTGCTCCTTTCAGAAAACTGGACTGGGTGAGTGATGTGTGTAGCAATGTGGCTTTGGAGAAGGTGAAGGCTCCACTTCTCAGAAAATCTGCCATGGCTTTAATGAATAGATAACTTGTCTTGAAGAGGAAGACATCTGCTTGGACTCATCACGCTGATCCTTTTCTATTTGACCTTTGCCAAGTCACTTTAAAAAAGAACTTTTATTTTGGGTCAAACCTCAGAGTGACGGCTACAGAGCCATCGTCATGGCTTCATGTGGAAGAAAAGTTTAGCTGGACAGCTTCTTTTGACCCCTTTGAGCAGACAGCTGAACACCTTACAAACTTGCACTCCAACTATCCAACAGGCTTAATGGTGAATCCAGTGCACGCAATTTAAAGTTTTGAATGAGAGGCAGATAATACAGGTGTGAAAGGATGCTGAATGGAATATGATTAAAAGTGGGAAAATGTTTAATTTCTCAATGAGCTTTAGAAAAATGTCACAGGCGGTAACTCAGTGACTTTGAAGCATCCAATCAGTGTTTGAATAGAAGAACAAATTAAGCATTTTAATCGTCATTTTCCATGTACTGTACCATCAAAAGAATTACATTTCTCACCCTTTTTCAAATCAGTGGGTACATAACTGAGATAAGACTTTTAATTTCTGATAAGCTGGAGCTAACAATCATTAAACTGTCTGAGCTATAAGTCACTAAAATTGACTTGGCAGGTCAAATGTTCAATAGAATAAAGTCAGTGAAACTGCAATAAACTTGGAGGAAACTTTTACTCAGTAAATGGTAAAGTTTGTACAAGTTGTTTTATCTTTATAAGACGTGTTTAAAAGTATAACTAATGTAAGTAAAAGTAAATAATTTATTTCAAAGCCACTCACTGATAGGCAGCATTTAAGCCAAATCCCGTTGAACATGTTCCTCCACATGGTGGCTCGCTGGTTGTCACAGCAATAGAGGATGAAAAGACAGGTGACTGATGCAAAGCAAGCCAACACATCCATCCTGAATGACTATAGCAGCTGCAGTGGGGACCTGGCATTACATCCATACACTGAGGCAGGAGCTAATCTGATTCGTCTTTAATCAGTTTGGATTAAAGCATGAAATGCTAATGTCCAGATAATAATACATTAATAGCATGAGCAGCTGTATAAATAATGTACTATGCTACTTACTATTCCTGGTGTTGATGGTGCTACTGCTTTTATTTAAAACATGTCATTATCATATTTTACTTCTCAGCCAATAAGGTATAATCAGTATTTTTCTATCAGTGTCTTTTCTGTGTCATTCAGCTCATTACCTGTGATCACGTAGGTAATGTTTTGGTAACTTTGACACACATTCAAAATGTCTTTATCACCTTTTGGCTATTAAACAGTTTATTTATGATTTATAAATCAGTTAAAAGACATGGGTGAGAACAGTGTTTAGGCTGCCAGGTTGTGAAAGCTTCCTCACTGGTTGGACTGTTTGAGCACATATCTCTAGAAAAGTGCTGCTGACAATTATTAACTGCTGCAGCATTAGTTACAGCTCATAAACCCATGAGGGTTGCTTCTTAAAGGTATGGAAATATTTAACACTTTTTGCCTAATGTGTAACAAGGATGATATAAACAGAAAAATAACTTAAGCAAAAATTCGGATAAGGGTCCATCCTTTGCTCCAGCCGAATTCTCTGGCACTATACTGTGCTATAATACAGTACTAAATCATGTCGGCCCCCAGCAGGCTGATGGGCGGCTCGGCTCTGCGCTGCCCGCCCTGTGGGTGTGTTTAAGGCAAATGGGCCTCTGCATCCACCTGCTAGCGCCCTGCCTCCCTACAGTGAGGAGCGCCCAACTTTCCTGAGGAGCAGACGCTGCGTGTCCGGACCTCTGTACACCGCGGGGACTTTGTTTCCAACTGCCTTTTCCCACGAGATGTTGATTGTGGTCGTGCGGCGACAGCAATCGCCTTATGGTATCGGACAAGATTGAACTAGAGGAACATTTTCTCCCTTTTACTGCTGTGCGCTGACAACTCCGGGGCCAATAACTGCGCAGCGCGCACAGGTACAGGCTGCTCTCCTGAACAGGGACCGTCCAGAATCAGCGCCGGGTTTTCTGTTATTACTGATTTCAACTTGGAGGCGAAAGAGACCGATCTGTTGGAACTGGCTTGCTTAATGACTTACAAGGTTGGATCTGAAGTTAAATTCAGAAAGCTGTAACAATAAGGTAAGCCTGATTGCGCTGTATTTTCACAGCTTACCTGCGCGCTTTTAAAATTATTATATTATTATTATTTACAGCATACCTTACTGACTGTTTAATTTTTTCTTGTGTACATTTGCATTGAAATTTATAATTTCCGACTGATCACAATCTTAATTCTTGCATGAATCGTACTATTTATTTCATTGCTTTACAGTTTACCGTGCGCTTTAATACCACACCAGACTGTTTGCAGTTTTGTCGCCCAGTGTAGCCAAGGCTGTTACACACAGATCTCTATATCAACAACACTTACATTTTTATAATACATTTTCTGTATTCTTCCTTGCCTAAAATATACAGGTAACATATAACAGTACATTAATAAAGTTTAATATGGCTTTTATTGCCATATCATTATATCACAGTAGAAAATGAGGTTTTTGATTTGTCTCTTTCATTGTGAAATGCATAAAAAGTGTTTACTAAATTTTGGGTCACTGAATAAACTGAGTTATGTTGTAACTTTACTCTGAGCTCTGTCCGACTTATGGTTATTGGCTGCTGTCTTTGTCTATAGTACATTTTAGTGGTTAACTACATTTATCCAACATGGCAGATAGTAACTTGCAGACATCAGCAGTAAAAAAGCTAAAATCATCAGTCCATATGATGTGCCTTCTCTTCAGTCTGTCTGGGGCAGTGTGATGGACCTCACTGGTTAGATGCTTTTATAAACACTCCTTTTGTTAGCTTGAATTTATGCTTTCATTTTATGATGAAAAATTGCTCACAGTAGATATATTGAGCTTTACAGTGCAATGTGAGTGGATCTTTCACAATCTTAGTGTCACTCGTGAGTAGTGCCTTGTTTGAATTGATTTGCTTGTGTGAAGGAATTGGCTTTTGTTTCAGAATAAACAGCTGGATGGTTAACGAATTGTCAGTAAATAACCAAGGTTTAAACAGCTGCCTATGCCCATAAATCCACTCTGGAAAAGCAGTCTCAGGGCTCTTCGGCTCCCCTGACCTCTCCGAAAGTGTGTTTGAGATGGCGATCCGGTCCAGCATCCGAAGTAGAAACACAGGGAGATGAGATTTATAGATTAAAGTGATCCCACTATGAATGTCCAGTCAGTGTGGTCTAGGTTCTGTTCTGGGAACAGAGTGTGGTGAGCAAAGGTATGACTGGACCAGATGCAGACCCACCACCATTACATAAAAAAGTGGATATGATGGAGAATGGTCAAGGGCAAAAGGTGGCCTGTTAGTGTTTCTGATGATCCACGGTGGAGGTATTGATCAGAGGTTGCTCCATGATGAGTATCGTTCATTAACTGGAGACTTAATTGATGGCCACTGCTGCATTATTTGGGGGACTTGTTAAACTGTTCCAGTTAGCATTTGTCATTTGTATCCTATTTGGTGAAATATTGCAAGAACTGAATATTTCATGTCAGACTGCACAATCACACCTTTCTCTCTAATAAGCATGAGGACGTGGTATAACCTGGAATTAGGTGAAGCCATAATTAGAGAGCAAC
>NW_018127898.1:7916219-7922159 GCF_001952655.1 Monopterus albus | reverse complement strand
GAGATCTGGGTGTAATCTCCACACCTCGGTACCACGTGTCCAAAACTTGCAGGCCCTCGGGAGCCGTATATTGTACATGTTACATAAATTTATAAACAAAAATAAAACTTTTGTGGCTAAGATTTTTTTTTTTTTTTGGCAATTCTGACTTGAGAAAGCATCTTTTCTTCTCATGTGTTCCTTTTTTGTCCCTGCAGAGATTATATTAAAAACACTCTTTGGGTGCTGCTGGAGGTTGGTCGACCATGCAGCTGCACAGTCTGTGGACAGTCCACGCCCTCCTGGCACTGTCCAGCTTGGCTCTCGGGAACCCCGTGAGCAATGACCCAGTGGCTGCGCCTCGCGTTTTCATCTCCTTCAAAGGTAGGAACCTGAACCTCTGCTCTCCTAACCCCATCTGCCACTCAGTCCCGGTTTGCAGCTGAAGTCGTAGTATTTCCTACTCCCCGTACTCTGTGCCAGTTTGCCATGTGTTTGCTTGTTGTATGACTGATGACATGACAGTTGTGCAATCAGAGCGACTGCAGCTTTGATGAGTGCTGAAGGTTTTTGAAGAGGAAGAACTTACAGCATCACCAGATTCTCATGTTACACCACAAAGCAGACCGCAAACAAATCATGCAGTTCTCATTCGCTGCCCCATCCTCAAACCTCCAGGCACTGTAATAACCACCAGATGCTTCCACCAACCTGTATTGTCCAAACAATTAAAAATACAAACAATAAGATGGGAGCAAACACATATTTATGATGTATGTTTTCTTTGTATGCATTTAGAAACATTATGCCTGATTATTGTTTTAGTTAATCAAACACAGCATCTTTATCTTCAAACACCTTTATTATGGAATCCCTAAATTGGAGGCACAAAGAGAGACGGGATCATAAGGAGCATGTAATAACTCTGTGGTCATTATGTGATTATTCCCTGCTGAGGCAGATGTGTGTTTCAGGAGGCTATGTTTGCGTGTTTCAGCAGCCGTACAGATTAGATGAAATGGGGTCTGAGGGGTGTGGAGAGGGAAGGGGTATTATCAAGGGCAAATTGCCAGGATCAGCCAAGCAGAGCGACATCCCTGAGGCCTGTCCTGCTCAGAGATCAAGCCTTTGATTAGCATCCAGAGAAAAGCCGAAGGAGCAGGCAGCAGCGGTGCTGCTGTTTGCTTTGCCTTCCATTTCCCAATGCTCCCTACTACAAGTTGACTTAATTAAGTGGACTGGCACAGTTCATTGTTAAGGCGTTTTCCTGCTTTAATCAAGTAGGATTTAACACATCAGTGAGCGCACATCCAGAGCTCAGCAATTTCTTCATTTTCCAAATACCACTTTAGTCAGTTCTTTACACAAGGGCTGTGTTGTTTTTAGAGAACTGTGTAAATTGTGTGTGTTTCTTTTTACTCTCTAGGCCTGTCAATGAGCAGACAAGCTTTTGTGTGGGTGCATCTGTGGATGGCTGAACTCACCAGATATATATTTGAAAGCAGCAGAATACAGGCACTGTTCTTTGGCTGACAAGCAGGGTGGAAAAAGCTCAGCTCTCCTGCTTACCTGTGTGTGTTTGCCTCTCCAGTCAATATGAATTTCACAGTCTACTGCTGCTGCCTTTCTCAGAGGAATGCACCCCCCTCTCTATTCAATATTATGACTCTCTCTCCTTAATTGCTTTTTGAGAGGCCCATGTAGTCCTTTTCTTGGCGAGCTGGCTGCACTTCCCCAATGCATCGTGATGTGTTAAGTTTTGCTTGAGCTGTTTGGGAAGGCAGTTTGGCTCTGAGCAGCAACTTTAAAAGAACACAGCACAATGACAAGAGTGGACAAAATGCAGGTTTTTAATGTGAGCGGAAAGCCTCTTAATTATCAGTTCCCTGTTTATAATTATTGATCATTCCGGCAGCGTGTCACACTGTGAAGAAAAGTCGAAGTGCAGCTCTAACGCTGCACGTCTCTCATTGCTGAATTAAACACATGTTCCAAACTGACTAACTCAGTAGCTGAGGAGCGAGGTTACGAACCATGACCTCCATCTGGGAGGCCCTCACTTCCCTATTAAAGCAGGTAGAATAAATCATGTGACCTAATTGCTTAGCTTTAGTCTGATGTAGTATGCATGGCTTTTATGATATGGAAATCGTCTTTGTCGGTATTCTAAAACACCAGCACAGGCTCAAAATGCTCAGAAATGTAATCTGTCTTCTTATGCAGGTTTCAGTTAGATTAGAGTTTGCAAAGGGATAAACATCAGAGGAAGGCTTTGATCAGTCTTCTGCTGGGGTGAAACGGCAGAGTTGACAAGAAGTGTGTGGTGAGGAGTTTGAACAGTAAATAGCTGTAATCAAAGTCAGATGAGCAAGCTGAGTGCTAGTAGACTGTGGAGGATGGGTGAAGCAAATCTGCCATACATAATCAGTTGACATTTTAAGGTAAGTTGAGCCAAGACTGCTGTCGATAGCAAGAGAGAAATCATATCAAATAATGTTACTGTGGGCTCACAGTAAAGTGAACAGGGATGTCAAGCTGGAGTCACATGGCATTTCTGCAAAAAGCAGCATTTTATAAAACCTTTCATTTTGACCGTAGGTGTGTTTCAATACACCTGCTTTTATGCACACTTTCTATTTGTGCAAACAGTGAAAAAAAATCTAAATATCACAAATGAGTAAAAAAAACCAACAGCAACAAATGTTGGTAATTAATAATGATGTACATAAAATATGTGACGTCCTCTGGAGATAAAAAGTAGCCACAGATGAAAACATCCGATCTGTGTAGAGCGCTGAGGAAACTGTAATTAGTACATGAAACAAACAGAAACTCCATACTTCCATCATGATTTGTGCTTTGTTTCCAACCATTTTAAGTTTGACTTCTTCTATAATAGTTTTAATGCCACTCAGTTGGAGAATTGGTGTCGCTACCTGTTTATCTCACTGTGCTCAACTCCTAATATTGATTATAAAGGTAGTGGATGGAAACTTGTTTTATAATTTTGCACTAAATTTAGATGGAAACCAGGCTTTTATAATTTTTTACATTTTATTCAGTAGTGTTAGTTGAATCCAATGCTGTTAAATTGGCCATTTTGTAAAGCTGTTCATCACTGAAGTGAACTGTTGATTAATACCGTATGTGAAAGGACTGTGGGAGAGCATCGCCTCTCTGTGAGAGCCTTTGCACCATACATCCATTAAGAGGTCAGCAGATTTATATGTGTGGCCTTTATATTGTGAAGTACAGAACACATCACATTCTCTGAGTGGACAGAGCGGAAGTGTTCCTCGCCATGTTTTTTGAAGTGTGACATAGTTCAGTTTATGCATTACACAGATCCCAGGCTAAACCCATGCTTGTGGCTTTGCTGTTTCAGGAGTTATACCACACATGAACCTTTGCCTCACCTGGGGCTACCACAGCTCCATTCAGTTACAAAGCAGCATTTAGCCACAGTCTACACAAAATGCTGTCTGTTTTATATGCTGTTGTTTATATGGAAGGTGCAACGTGCAATGAAAAGCCCTTACATTATCACTATCCACAAAAAAGCCCTTATATTAGAGCTAGAGCCACATTCTGCTTAGATGAACAGGCAGCAGGTAAACACTAGATCAGAATAAACAGAGACAGTGTCAGGAATAACTATGATTATACAGCAAGTTTTTGCTTTAAAAAGCCATGCAGATGTGATGTATCTGAGGGTGGAGCCATGTCATGTGCCACAAACAACCTGTGAGAATTAACACTGTGTACATGTTGACTTTTCTTTATTGGTGTTAATGAAATTTGTGACAGCTCCTCTGACAACTACAGTAGTGGAATGTCAGTACCAAAGAAAAGCCATTTAAATGTCCTAACATCCATGTGCGAATTACATTTTGCATTTTGGGGGGCTCTCCTTTCAACAAGAGGAGGTGGGGAGATGGTAAATGATGAATATCCTGCAGTCAGAATACCCTGTCAGACATTACTGATAGTGGGTCTAAACTCACTGTGTGCTGTTGTCACTCTGTTACAAATACCTCACATGGTCAAGACTACCACAGGGGATATAACCTATGTTGTGTTTTTTTTATGTTTTGTGATGGTTTGATCTTGGCAAAAGGAGCTGTAGGTGTAGATAAAGTGGGTGATATGTCTTTAACAGCCTGTGTGCTCCTGCAGGTCATAGTTTGTTTCTGGCAGAGGGTCACTACTGATATAATATCATAAACACAGGCAATGACAAAATTTCATTTTGAGACTCTCATGAGGTCCAAGCTCTCAGTCTGGGGGTCTGAGACCCCCAAGACCTCCCAGTTTTTTCCACACTGCCTAATGTCATAAGGACTACAGCATGCCCCCCACATAAGGCCAAATCTACAGGGGCAACACCAGAATGTGGGTCAGCTTTTATACACACACTCACTGCTGGCAGTGCAGGTGTCAGTGTAAGGAGGCAGCTCTGGCTCATTATTGTTATTATATTCCTCATCTCTCATCTGCATACCCTAACAGCAGGCTCCTATTTTTACTCCTCAGAAAAGGCTTCAGTCTATATTGGGTGTGAGTGTATGTGTGGGTGGGAGGCAGCGTAGGGTGAGAAACTGTCCTTTGGGGTTAAACACCAGGTGCTCTGGAATGTGTCTACTTTTATTATTATGGCAGTTATATTTATAATGTATGTTTTTTGGCTTTAATGCCTGGGAATAACAGCAGATGAAGAATGCATCAGAAAATCCCAGCTAAAAGGCATCTTAGGAGCGTAGCTGCACAGTGGAGAGTTGTTTATATAATTCACCAGTTTGCTGTCAGATCATCTCTGGGGTTGCCCTTTTTACTGCTGTCCTGTCACTTACTAAATGTTTAAACTGTTATTACTGTTGGTCACAACAGTTGTAAACATTAGTGGTCAGGATTGGCTTAAGCTCTTATCACTGACCCGATAAGCTATGATAGCTGGGTTTTTGAGTGTTTGATCATTACTTAACGTGGTTTCCTTGGCAAATTTGTATCCAAGCCTCTTTCTCTGCACTATGATGTAAATGCAATATAGCTCGGATATTTGTTTAAGGTAATCATCACTGATAACTTCCTGCTCGGCTGCCTCTTCCCGTTTCTTGTTACAGGTCTAATTTACAGCATACCTTAAGTACACTGGCACACCATCACCCTTACTGTAATAACTGCAGTATTACACCATATGTTGAAGCCGTGAAACCACTGCCCCAGTATCCTGGCACCGCTGCTGATGTTTGGCTGTGATCTGTAATTACTGTTTGTGAGAGCTGAGTTCTTATAGCCCCATGGCAGCAAAGTACCGACTGACGAAGCATTGACAGATATTACTTTGGCCGTGTCCCAGACCTCAGCTTGTCTCCACAGCAGCTAATCCAGGTTATATTTAGTGTAAAACTCTCTTCTGCACACAGCAGTCATTTGTAGAGCCGTGGTTAACCATTGAACGCAGTCGGCAGGGTGGTGACGGTGGTTTAAGTGCTAACACAGCTTGGTCCGGGACGACTTGCACTCCACTGTGATCCAGCTGTCAAGAGTGTCACTTAATTGTTAGGTCCTGTTTGGCAAAAAGTAATTTGCCAAACAGAATTTTGTCAATTCTGCGAATCATTTCAAATCAAATCAAATCAAATTTTATTTGTATAGCGCCAAATCACAACAAAAGTAATCTCAGGACACTTTACAAAGTAAGGTCTAGACCTTACTGTTATCAATATTATTACATAGGGAAAACCCAACAAATCCCCCTTGAGCAAGCACTTGGCGACAGTGGGGAGGAAAAACTCCCTTTAAAGGAAGAAACCTCCGACAGACCCCGGCTCTTGGTGGGCGGCCTTCTGCCTCGACCGGTTGGGGTGAGTGGATAGAGGAGAGACAAAAGAAGAAAAGCAACAAGACACAACAATCAAACACTGATCAGGTCGATGTGGCTGGTGACTGCTCGTCAGAGAC
>NW_018127898.1:7904895-7913216 GCF_001952655.1 Monopterus albus | reverse complement strand
CTGACATATTCTTCCTGCTGTAACCATGTTTCAGTAAGACAAAAATTTCAAATTTTATTGAGTGCATGTTGGAGCAAAAGGGGGATGTGGTGTGAGGTCTAGTCTGAACCCACTGCTCAGTGTCACTACTCCGCAGTTGCGCAAATGACTTGAGAATTGGAGAGTCCCTTCTGCCTAATGTGCATGAAGGTGTGTGTGAATCTGGGAGGCCTATACATCACTGAGGAACAATATAAAATGTATGCCTTTACTTGTTCTTTGAGAAAATGTCAACACCTTTAATTTATGGTTTTCATATTGCTTTACCTCACAAACAAGAGGTAGGGATTTGTTTTCAGATAACTAAATGGTGACTTCATGTGAGAATGGAATGCAGCCCATCTTGAAATGCATTTCTCTCATTAACAAAGCTGAATACTGAACACATAGTAAGATATCTCTGGTTGTCATGGTACTATTCACTGCAGTTCAAAGTCATGCAGTGATTATGCTCAAATGGAATGTAATGGCTGTCCAGTCACCATTCTTGTTAAAACTCAAGGCATCTAGTTGTCAGTAATTGTATAACAGTAAATATGTCTACTAGTCTCAGACTGACAGGACAGCAATCAGGGATCGATTAGCTGCCTGTCAGTGAGCTGCTATGACCTGAACCGTGCCCCCTATTTGCTACATGACTGATAGGACCTGATTACATTTTATTTCTGGACGAGTTGCTACATCGTTTTCATTGGAATGCAGTGAACATGATACTGACAGCTGAAAAAAATAATTAGTACCAGCACATTTTGTGTGGGGTTCGGTCACATTTATAGCACAAAACTTGTGGAATTCAAAAAATCTGTGTGGAATGTGATTTTGAATATTTTCATTATCAATCAACAATGAAAATGACTTCCTCTATTTTTTTAAAAAACATTAAAATACAGTTCAAATTACCCATCCCAATATTCTGTAGATCAAGGTGCCTTGATCAGATGTTTAAAACCCAAAGATATCCACTTTGCTATAGTGATGGAAGAGAAGGAACAGTCAAAGTTTTTAGACAAATGAATGATTATCAAAATGTTTGCTGATTAATTTTTGTCATTTGACTTGTCGCTGCAGCTCTGCTTTACACACATCCATAATTAAAATAAATGTTATGTGTGCATTGCATGATCGTATTTAAATGTGGCACAATTTAATATCCATAAAGACTTGCAGTTAACCTAAACTATTAAATCTGCTGCCTGTCAGTATTATAGAAGACAGTGCTGCTCCATTTTCACCAGTCTCCTTGACAGGTGTATGTGCGGAACAGATGTGTGAGAGTCCTCAGAAAAGACGAGTATGTTGGCACCTCTCAGCGTGTTGCCTCTGAATGCAGCAGTAATCATGTGTCTGTGATGGTGCCAGTTTCCCTCCACAAATAAAATCACGGTCACAATGTCATCTCCTAGCTGTGTCAGCCAGCCTTTAGCACTGTCTGTGTCTCCCACCCGGCGCTGATGCTGCTGCTTCTGGAATATCTGTTTTATTCTCTCCTTCCCATGGTTTCTAAACACACACAGGCCTTTCTTTATGACAGCCCATGAATCGAGTCATTGTATGTGAGTGTACTAGAATATGTCACTTGGCACCTTGCTCTTTACTCGATTCTCATGCAGTATGGCCACAAGGTTGTAAAATGTATCGCAGGCTGCTTGGGTGGTCCTACTGTTTGATAAAAGAGGGAATAGTGTTTGGATTCTGTTTCTCCAGCATCTGGCTGATGGTTGCTAGAGATATTGTGTGTGTGCAGATGCAGAAGTGTTAGCAGGTAACAAGGCTCATATTCATGTACTTCTCCAGGGGATTCTTGTGGGTAGGGGAAACTGAAGGTGACAGAGTGGCATCTAAATATAGTCCAACTCATCTTTGAATGCTCGGTTTCCTGCTGCAGTCCTGTCTGTCTTCCCTCTCCTACTCGTTTCTCTTCCACCGGCAGCGAGTGCACAGGGACCGGGGTGTTTGGGATTCCTGGCATGGCAGCGCTGTTCTCTTTTAGCATCTGCAGAAAGAAGGATATGTTGTGTTGAGAGCATGGTGTTCCATCTTTGGTCAGGGTTTCACCTGTGGAACAACCTCCTGAGTCGTGTTACAGGATCTGTTAGTGTCTGGCCTCTAGTGAAACCAAGTTCATCTCTTAAAAAGACTGAGGACCCAGTGTTGTCTGTATACGTCTTGTCTTTCACAGGCATGTTGTTGCCTCTGTTTCCCCCACCTCTGAACCCCTCCTCACCAGACTGGAAAATACCAGGAAAATTGTCCAGATACTGAGTCTTTTTGCACCATCTCCTCCCATGTGTTTTTATTTATGGGACTACAGTGGTACTTTTTCCCCAGCTTTTCATAAAATAGCCAAACATACAGAAGAAGAGCAACCGCTGCAAAGCTGATGCAATTATACCTTTTATGTCTGTGCAGAATATGGGCAGTCATGCCGGAGCTGTAAATGATTCCATATGTTATGACAGTACTTGGTTATTTCCTGTAATCACAAAAGCTGTCAGGGGAAGGTTTTTGTCTTTGTGTGGTAACTGGACACCATGTCAGTCATGTCGTGAGAGCGCTGCCAGGTGTGATTAAACTTTATAAAAATTTTCACTGATGTGGAGAAAACTGTCAGTCACCTTCTTTTGTTATTGTACTGCCCCTTTCTTTAGGAAACTTCGAACAGATAATGATGTATTTTTCTAAGGCTTGACATTTTGGTTGAACCATCTGAGCCTGCGACTGAGTATCTGTCACACCTGCCAAGCTTCACGGTTGGTCCTTTTTTCCAAGGAGCATAATTAATACTTCCTGTGAGGTTTGGTGTCTTTTCTCACCTGTGAGACTGGATAAACAGGTTGAGGACTCAGACTGGCTTTGTCTTTGCATCGCCGCTGGGACTGAGCACTGTATATTCTTAGCACTAGTGTTTCTCTTGTGGCAGATTAAGGTGTCAGATAGAATAATGACCCGGGCGGATTAGATGTGTTTGTGGATCCAGCTCAAAGTTTCATAAAGGGTTTACACTTTAGAATGTGATATAATGATACATTGAGAATTAGGGGCAAAAAAGAGAACAAGTTAGGAGAAATGAGGTAAGAATATATGAGGGAAAAAGAATCCGGTGACCCACACAGGTGAATGACTAATCACTCACAGACAAACTGTGCTGTCTTAGATCAGCAGACACGAAATTGCTTTTCATATTTGGCACATAAAAATGAGGATGACTTTTAAGTCATCTCCTGTCCGGGTTTCAGCAGTTCCCTTGTGTCTCCCTTCAGCCTCTGTACAACTCATTCAGAACACTAAAAACCACCTTGTCTTCAACCTCCACAAATTCTCCTCTGTCACCCCCCGCCCACCACTTCATCCACTGGCCCTCTGTAGCTGCTTATATCTAATTCAAAATCCAGGTCCGACACACCAGCCTTGGGTAGCTCAGATGTACCTCATATCACCCTTTAATCTCTAAATCACACTGACTTTCAGTTCTTTTGTTAACACTAGTTCCTTTGAAAAGAGTTTCTCTCTGATCTGATCTGTCTCTATATTTTTGTCTTCCCCAGCTACATACATGAGGCGGTCAAAATATTAGGAACACCACTGAATATAATGCAGTCCAGTACTCCTCCACCTTTAACTATGACCTCAATAATCAGCATATAATTGAATTTATACATTCATGACAATTTCACCAAAAACTGAAACTCTTTGAGCTTCATAAACACAAATGTTAAGGTGGAAGTGTTGCATTGAAGTGCATACAGTTGTACAGGTGTACCTAATAAAGCGGCCAATGAGTGTAATAGTTGTTGGACTGCACTTGTTTAGGTGTTTACATTGCAGCTGTATGGCTATGTTATATTTTGCTGTTAACTGTTTAAGTTGTGATTTGTCTGTGTTGCATCTGCCATAGCCTTTTGTTTGATTGATGTTCATTTGTGCTTTGTGAGTATGTGCTATTTTCTAATTGATTATAGTGAGGTCATATGATGGAAGATGGTTGGTAGTTTATTATTTGCACAAGCGACTGGTTGCTCTTTTATAGGAAGTGAATTACAGGTTGAAGCCCAGTAGTATGGTCTGCACCTCGGCTTCATGCTGTGCTGTTCCACCACTGTGTTGTATGTCCCTCTCTGTTTAAGCATGTGAATGTTTGATGTCAATATAGAGAAGTCTTATTTTTTTGAATGACATTTAATCCAAGCTCACTATCCACAAGCACTGAGGTGTGTGGCTGTGTCATTATAGGCATGTTGTGTTGCCTGGTATACCTCCTGGCCAATAGCACTGCTAAGGAACGTTTGCTTAAAGCATGTTTAGATACCTGAGGATGTTAAGTATATGGGTGTTTGTCAGAAAGGTCAAATGGGAGGGCATGACCCTGACTGGAGAGGTCAACCCCCATACACACACACTACCCCAGTTTACAACCTTGACATAATTTCTCACAATGTTTCAGATGTGTCTCACTTTCTCTGTACAGAGACATGTAACCAGTACTGTGACCTATGTTCTCTGAGGCCTACAGTAAGTTGACCACGACTGAGAGAGTGCACTACACTGGAACCCTAAAATGAGGTGTTAAAGGATTGTGTCATTTACAGATCACACACTTTTGAAAGTCATGGCACGTACCGTTGACATGTCATGCAGGACAGTCTGTTTATTGGTAGCTAAGGCAGCAATATAACACATGCTACTGGACTATTCATCAGACTCAGCAAAACGTTTAGATCCTTTTCTTAAGTAAAAGTTATAATACCACACTACAGTAATATGTTAATGAGTTAACATGTTACTTAATTAAACCTATATAAAAATTATCAGGAAAAGGTAGCAAAAGTATTATAATTAAAAGACAAATGGCCCCTGTGACTCATTATATTAGATTATTTTTACTCATGTACCAGTGTAGTTGGTTGAGATCTACTGTAGCTCATTTCAAACTATTGTGTACGGGGATGCAGTTAATTAACATATTTCTTGATTATTTTCTAAATTAATCAATTGATTGTTAGACTTGTAAACTTAAAAAAAATAGCAAGAAATCCTCGGTGACATTTTTGCTGTGCTTGTTAGTCCAGCCAATCCAATCCAAACCACAAAATCTTTAAAACTGATTACCGTGATTAGAATGATTAAAAGAAAAGTAGCAAATTTTGACATTTTAAAAGCTGGAGCCATGTAATGTTTAGCTTGAGAAATGCATGATTGTAACAATAGTCTGCTGATTAATTTTTCCTTCACTGACTGAGCAATTAATTGACTGATAGTCTCAACTCTGGTAGTACAAATCTCTGGGGAGTTCAGGCTGTAACAAAGCATCATATTTAAGATCTTATATCTTGTAAGTAAAAATTGTATCTCCAGCTGTCAGAAGAATTCAGCAGAGTAAAAAGTATATTTCCCTGTGAAGTGTAGTAGAATAGAAGTATAAATTAGAGAAATACCCAAAGTACAAGTGTCTCAAATCCGTGCTTTAAAACAGTACAACAGAAAAGCAAATATACTTAGTTGCTTTCCTCCACTGAATAGTGTACTATGTAAGATAAATTCCATCAGATCAGGAGTAGCTGGAGGACTGAGAAAGAAAGAAGCATAGACTTTTGCACTGGGGAAAAAAAAGCTTGTAAATAAACTATTTTCAGCTCATTGGCACTTCATCTTTGCGTCATGATAATCTTGCTATCGGCTACAGAACTACTGATTACAGAAGTTATGTAAACATTATGCTGTGCCAATAACAGTAAGGTAATGCTGACATATGGATTAAGTATTAAAATGGCCGAATATGTTCAGAACGCAGAGCTATGAATGCCTAGTGTGCAAGAATAGAAGCCATGCGTAAGCTAAATAAACTTGAACTGCAGCATGTTCTCTACAGTATGTACTGTATGATGTGTCTGGTTGCCGTTAATCACTGAAGCTAGGTATCAGATCAGAAGGTCAAAGAGAAGCTGACTACAACCAGATCCAGTGCAATTTGGCTTTACATTTCAGTTTCAGAAGTTATGAACCTACACGATAAGATACAGGCACAGAGCAGCATGACAACTCTTCTACTGAGAAAGACCTTAACAATAAACATTTAGAAGCTACCATTCAGTCTTTTAGATTAACTTGTACTCACTATCAAACCATATTCGCATGGTTTTGATTGCAAGCCAGAAGGAAAGTAGTTTGCAGAAACTGGATTCTATACTGATCATTGTTGTAGAACTCACTCAGACATGTTAAACAGTAAATCGCAGTCAGCATTTCACCCAGACCTCCCCTCCAATCTTTTCAGCTGTTTTCTCCCTGTCTCCCACCTCGTCATCTTGTCAGTGATGAGGTCATACAGTATTTCACTTTGGTATAGCGATGTGAGGCTGTTTGGAAGACACACTGAAGAGTTTAGCTCATAAGAGCACTCAGGCATAATACAATACATGCACTTTGATGCCTTTGTAGTGCCTTGGTTTTGAAATGCTGATTTGGAGATTTCCCTATTGCCGCCTCCTGCCTGTTGGTGGAGTAGGTGTTAATTGCAATGTGTGGGGATGGACTATTGAGGCCAGGCCGGGGCCAGTGGTGACCCCCTGACAGGCCGGTTTTGTCAATGACCCATCCTTTCAGGCCCCCTCCTGTGGCGGTGCCTCCTCTTGAATGGTGAAGGAGTGTTAAAAGAGGAACCCTGGCATGCAGCTCCCCTTGTTGTTGTTGTTGTTGTTTGGCATCGCCCACACACTCTTCCCTCTGTGAAGGTCCTATAGCTGCAGGGGCGTTTGTGTAGGTTTGCCTCTTATTCACAGAAGTTCATTCACATTCTGGGAGACCTGGGGGTGGGCGTCAAACTGGCATCAGGCCTTTTTGTCAATGAATGTGGCGTACAGCATCCCGCAGGCCTTTCTCTGTGCTGCCTATAGATTCCTCAGTCCAGGTCCAGGGAGCACCACTGTGGAGCTGCAAAGGGAGGACAGCAGTTTAGAATGGAGGTGAAAAATGAGGTCCTCAGAAAATGAAAGCCAAGAGGAGCAAAGGGGATTGTTTACATCTTCTACTCCAGCCTGGCGCTTTGCCAAACCAATGGTGGGTGATGTGTTGCAGTACAAAAGCACAGAGGATTATGAGTATCAGGGGGAATGTTTGTGAAACTGTAGTAATGCCCTCAAGTTGCTCACTTTTTTCAGTCACTCCCTTGATTCTCTGATCTCCCTGCTTGTCTGAGCAGGGCATACATGCTGTTGAGCTCTGCAAGGCCTCTCGTTGATTTATAAATTGTCACATAAGAGGGGCTGGTCTTGCTGTGTGCACTAAGTCCCTGTTTAACTTTGTAACTGAGTTGCTTGTTTTCCTACTTAGGCCTTCAATGGAGGGTTAATGAATACTTTATTGCCACTTTACTGTGTGGATCTTAGTGGTCGTATTTAATTTCCCCCTAGGGACGTCCTGTGGTGTTTCCCAGAGTTTCAGTGAGGCCTACTTTGCATTTCCTTTTTGTGAGAAGACAAACGAGCCTAGAGTCCAATATGAAGCGCAATGACAGAGAGAGTGTAAGACAGAGAAAAGAGGGCGAAGAGGAGAAGGAGAGGCAAGCCCGGCGCAGGTTAGGATTTCACTCCTACGTCTTTCCCTTCAAGTTTTGAATCAGTCCAAAGTCTCTCTCATGGGCTACAGTGTGGATCAGGTTTACCCTCACTTGTCTTTTCCCTCCCTCTCAGTTTTGACATGTGGAAATAAAAGAAATACAGCTAGGGCACTTAGTGAGGAACAGAGTTTCAGAAACTGTAGATGTTTATCATCTGAGCTTTTCAGGGCACACAAACTCAGTAACTGTAGTTTGTTGGACATGTCTATGTTCTGTCACTTATGTGGAGTTCATCTTCACTGATTTGATATCAGGCAGCCATCCATACTTTTGTTATGATCATGGTTCTATTTGTGCTGCCTTCACAGCTACAACAAATGTCCTAACTCCACCTCAGGTGGGCAGTGACTGATGTCATCATCCGCCTTTGCAGTGTTTTTCCTTTTCTGCACATAACTCTGTCAGACGGAGTTCAGAAATGCAGCTCAGCTGTGACAAGTGTTTGTGATTTTAAAGCCTGTAATTAAGTCAGTTAAACTCCCCTTTTTCTGTCACAGTGTGTGACCAGGGAGGTTCCAGGGGTTCCCAGCACCCACCTCTGTCACATGCTGGAGCCCAGGGTTGAGCGATGGCTTTTTAATGGAGGCCTTCGAGCTGGAAAAAACCAAAACAAAACAAAAAACAAAAACTAAACTAGTGGAACCAACCCAAGGGAATATTTAAAAAAAAA
>NW_018127898.1:7892425-7904854 GCF_001952655.1 Monopterus albus | reverse complement strand
TTTTGTTTTCATAAATGTGGAAGCAGCATTGAGTGAAGGTAATTGATCTGAACTAATTAGTACTGGAGAGATAAACGATGAGCAGGTGAGATGTGGTGCTTTTAATGTGACGATGGAGTGTACTGTGGAATTAACTCTTCAGTGACTGTATTGAGGCCATGAGCCCACAGTAAAGCTCAGTCATGTGTTTGTGCCTCTGGTTGCTCTCTGTGGCACCTTAGGACTCACTGGCTGCATTGGAGTTTGTGGAAATTGTTCGTAAATAAGCAACGACATAACTTCTGAGTTGTTTTGGACGTGGAACTAATTTTGAAAAGTTTTTACATTATAGGTGGAGTACTGCATTAGAACTATAACTGGCTGGTGGTGGAGTGTGCGTGCATTGCTTTTGCAGAGACATGAAGGCGCTTTAAAGTTTTAAATCAGGCACTTGTTGCATGTTAGAATATAACCCTGGAGGCTGCATTTGTAGACACAGGGAAATGCATCGAAACTGTTGTGCAGATTGTCCTATACACATCCATGGCCCCTCACGCAGACATTACAATTGCTGATAGATGCAGCGATGAGTTTTTTTCAGCAGGGGCTGAACCTCTACCGTTTCACCATTCTTACCTTAACATGTCACCAGTCTTCTCTCTGCCTCAGCTGCTTGGCAGTGGCTGCCTCTTGAGATGTCAAGACAATTCACTTTCCCATGTTAATCAGAAGGGAGGTCTGAAATAGCTCTGAAAAGAGCTGTCAGGACAGCAGACAATCTCTGACACACCTGATCATTTACCTGTCAAAGTGTTTCCTCTCCTTTTTAATTCTCCATTATAATTTGTGAGTTTGTTGTGATGGATGCTTTCATGTGATATTAAATGTGTTGATACGCCTGTGGACATTATCATTCTTTTGATCTCAGTGGTCTCTGTGTCTCACACAAGGTGAAAATTCTCTTATGCAGTAATCCAATTTAATTAAATGCTGTTTTCACAAGAGAAGTGAGATACAGGACTGTGCCGGTATTCCTTTATATCCTTACTGGCACACAATTGATTCAATCAGAATTTAGGACTAGCAGGAGAGAAATGTTATCAATAGAAGTGTTATCATTAAATGCTCAGTTTCTGCTGTAGCCTTGGTTCCAACTCCATCCTTCACAAGCTTGTTAGAAAATAAAAAATCCTTGAGGTTGATTGTGATAAATATTGTTTGAAAAAATGAGTCCAGCAGCAGCAATACATCATTGTTAACCTCACTGGGCTTTGCAGTGAGTGGGTTTGGTTTATAACTTATCTCTTTTTCATGTCAGGAAAGTCACCTGGAAAATTTGCTGCTATAAAATCTATGCATTTATCCTGGGAATACAGAGTAAAGGGAATCTACAGTATGATAATGAATATACATAGAAATGCTTTTAAACTCACTGTTTGTGTCATAATACTGCAATGGCTATTACCAGAGCTTTTGTTTTCTTGTACATATTAGATCAGTCACATCATATTGCTGCCAACTAAATGGTAAAATGGTAAATGGACTGTATTTATATAGCACTTTTATGCACTGGCCAAAGCGCTTTACAGGGAGATTATACACCATTCAGCCATTCACACACACATTCATACACCGATGAATTCACACTTCACATAATGGCGCTAGTCAAGCCACCGGGAGCAATTTGGGGTTCAGTGTCTTGCTCAGGGACACTTAGGCATGTGGGGAGACCGGGAGTCAAACCACCAACTTGCTGGTCAGAAGACGACTTGCCCTGCCTTGTGAGCCACAGCCACCCTAAAGCCCTTTTCACATATAGACTTGAGCCCTGAAATGATCTATACATTACCCAGAGAAGCTGTATGTGAGAACACAAATGTCCAAATCAGTCCACCCTGTCAGCTCTGTAGGACAAAGTTTGTTTAATGTTCTAGTGAGCTGGAGTGAACCCATGTAAGTCTGGAGTCACAGGGAGCTAGTGGGTTTGTTGATGATGTTCTATCATGTGACTGATGCAAAAGCAGATGAATACAAACACCCGATGATGAAGAAGAATGGTTATTTACAATAAAAATGGCAATGAAAATATCTAACTGGAGACACATCAAGATTCAGGAACTTTTGTAGTTAAAAGCTGGTGCCAGAATCATTAGACAAATTTAAGGTACAACAAGAGGCTTGTTGTTTATGACCAAACTACAAACTGGCCGTGCCATGTCCCACCTCCTGCACGCAGGCACCAAACAGAGTAGTTCCAGTTGGTGAGAACGCATCTACACGGACTATCTCCTACTACATGTGTGAAAGGGCAACTCTGGACAAAATCCAGACCTGATTCCATGAACACAGTCCGGGGTTCATGTCTGAAAATGGCTTAGGTGTGGGTTATACAGTAAAAAGGATAATACACTGCTAATGTCTTTAAAGGATCATTCCAACATGGCATGTCTTGCTTCCTTTAATACAAATTGCATGCACTGTGCTGCCCACCATAAACCAAACCATGATGTAGTGTGTCAGATTTTTGGACATTTGTCACGATTGTACCTCTCAGACATCCGCCAACATCAGTGCGGTGTGAAATATTAACTTGCGGAAACTTCAAACTTGTTTGAGGTCATGTTGGCTTTGATTTTGTCAAAACTATTGCTGCATGCAAAATCAGTTAAGAGTTATGAATTATATACTCAAAAGCAGTCTTTTAGTGCAAGACACTGTCAAAATCATATCGCAGAGTCTGCATGTGTTTGAAGGTATCATAAAAATAGAACTTAGTCTCAAGCCTATGCATTTAAATGTTTGTATAGATAAAAATAAAAACCAGCTTAGACTCAGACAAAGAGCATACAAAAATCTAATAGCTTGTTTTGCAGTTTGGAACAACACTGGCAGTGATCTAACACATAGATAATTAGCTGTAAATAGGCTAAAATATGCAATAGCTTTGTCATGACCCTTTAATGGTGATGCACACCAATTAATTTCCCACTGTTCCCAGTGGCGATATACTGCAATTAATCACCATTATTCCCAGATATTTTTCTTTGCAGTGAACTCTCTCGGGCTGAGATACAAGTCATACATCTCTGCTGAATACTCCACCTCCACCTCAATATAAACTTGCCTGGGGAAGCAGATTACTCTTTCCTCACACAGAGGTTCCAGGAGAGCTCTGTTTTGACTTGTCTTGCTTAATTGCTGTGTCAATTAAAATGTTTTTCAGAAACATCATCCAGGTGGGGCAGGGGCCGGGAGAACTGTGAGAGGCTCGGTCTTGTTCACAGCTGTACAGCAGTGTAGAAAGAGTAAGAGTTTGGCACCAGAGCAATGACTTTGGCACTGAAAAATAAAGCTTGGCATTGAAAACAAAGCCATAACTGAAAAAGCAAACACAGACACTGAAGCATTTGTAGTGAAACAATGGTATTTTTAAAAAAGGCTTTGAGGGGTGGGGCTAAGGAAAGTGTGATGCATACTCTGGTTGAGATCCATGAGGAGAGGGCGGCCTTCTCCCCATATAGTGGCATGTCTAAAGGCGACATGCCACTATATAGCTGGTTAATGTTGCCAGAAAGCCAGAGTGGAATCGTTGTATCAGACAACTTGTGCATCTTCAGTCTGAGTATAATGTTTGCTCTTTCAGTTATTGTTTTGATTTGGGATTTTTGTTGTTGCTGTTGTTGTTTTGTTTTTTCAGTTACGATTTTGTTTTCAACATCAAGCTTTATCTTTCTGTACCAAAGACCAAAGTCATTGATCTGACACCATATAAGAGAAGCTAATATTGGGGAGCAACTAAACAATTGTGCTCCAGGTGTGTGCTCCTGTCCACATCAGATTAATATATTACTCTGAGATATAAGTAACTGAGAGGCACCTTTATGCAAAATCTAGACAGTGTGAGACAAAGATTATATCTGCAAGTCCTGTTGATTTAGTGTCAGTAAAGATAGACCTAATAAATGGAGAGTTGTTTCAGCAAACTGATAATGTAATGAATGGATGAAGTCACTTAATCACAAGGAAAGTATTTGGTATTTACCTTTACACTCCAAATTCCACTGATGGGTTCAACAATAATGTTCCATATGAACTGCTAACACATTGAAGCTGAGTTTTTTCTGTTTGGCAAAGTGTAACATATTTATTAAGGCTGCTTTATGGGACAGGAAGGACTGTACCCGTGATAGGTTTCCTACCAAATTGATGTTAATTGCTGAGTGCTGCAGGGCCATGAAGGAGTGTAGGAATGAGAAAGTTTCATCCATAATTTGTTGGGCTCATTTAGTAAAAACAAAATAAATCATTTAAATGTGCTTGTAAAGGGTTATGGTGTATCTACAGAGCTGCTGCCCATTGTTGCAGCCATAGCTACACCACAGCTGATGACCTCCACAAAAAATGTAGCTTGTTGAGAGTGAGGACAACATGAAGCTGCTACTTCTTTCATGTCAGCTTGGTGTGTCACTGCCCTTAACTCCAAACCCTCAAGGCTCATCAAAGCCTCCAACTGGGACTACAGTGAACTATAACTCAGGCACACAGAGCCCCCTTTACATTTCTTTCTTTTTTTATTCCAGCCCCTATGTGTCTGTCATTTCTGGCTCAGTAGATAAATGGATAAATCATTTCCAACAGTACGCACTCTCCACTGTTTAGCAGTGAGAAAGACTTCTCAGTGAAAAGAATTTTGGGCCTGGGATGCCTCCTCCCCGTTGGTTTCTTGTCTTTACCATCTAGGAATTCACTCGGAACAAAAGCTGTATTTTAGCCACTTTGCAATCCATACTTCCGACCTCCTCCGTAGCTCATTACCTACTGCCAGAACCGTTCAAGCGGAGGGTTGCAGGGTCAGAGAGTAGGATATCCTGCCTGTCAGTCAGGTGTCAGGGCTGTGAGGTCTGTCTGTCTATGGTGGATTTAAGCCCAAGTGGGGAAAAACTGACTGGTCATTAAAATGTCACAGGGGAGGCAGAGTTCTGACTTTTACACAAGCTCAGTGTATTTCCACAGCTGTCAAGCTGCCTATATGTCTGCTGCCATGTGCAGATGTCACCTCAGGCACAACTGAGTCGAGAGAGGCATGTTTCCTCTGGGTTAATGAGGAAGAGAGATGATTAAGGTGGGGGGCGGCTGAGGAGGTGTGGACTACATGGGATCAGTTCTTTTCTTCTGAAAGTGTTTTCTTTTAGTAGACTCTCTTGTGTGTCAGAGAGCTAACCCCAGGTCATATGGGATTAATACTGTGACCACTGGATTGATGTAGAGGAATTTGATTAAATAAGCAGTTTCCTTCCTCAAAGTAGTTGCACTACATGATTTAATGGTTTTAATAAAACTGCATTCTGGGGCTTTACCATTATTTCTCTGAGTTTAATTATCCTAAGGAGATATGATATGGATATAGATCTTAATTACTTAATTAAAACAATGTAACCTATTACATTTAGTTACTTTTGAATTACCTTTTGAAACTGGTCATAAAAATATGTAGCCTATACCAAACAAAATACAGAGCTAAGTTACATCTTAAGCATTTGCACCACTCATTAGCTTTACACTGTATACAGTCATATTAGAGCCTTTTCGTAATTTCAGAAGGAAAATAGTGAATTTTCACCAGTGAAAGGTGTCTAACGACCACCCACCTATTGCAGCCAGACTGCTTAGAGCAATGCAAATTGATTTGATTGGCAGACAAGAAGGGGTGCAAAGTCAAACAAGAGAACCAATCAAAAAGAACATGCAAAATTTGATCGCATACTGCCAAGTGAATGGAGCCTATCTAGACACAGAAACAGCTTCTGTCATCCTGCCCATGATCATGTTGCATTGTCCCAGTGTCTTTGCTGACCCACATTGTCCAGAAATATGATAAAAGAAGACGTTCCTGCACAGCGGAAACATGCAAAGCTACAGAATGCATGTTGTATTCTAAGCTTTTTAACCAAAAAGATTATATTTGGATGTATTCCCTTTGTAATCATCAACATTTTGTTTAGTGTTTGTAATTTATTTACATATTTTTTCTTTGTAACTCTAACTGATCACAACTTCGTTTATTTTGTATTTTAATTACATGTAACTAGTAACTAGTATAGGTACATGGATTTAACAGGTTGAAAAAATGCTTTATATCCTTCACTCTATGGCTGGTTTTTGGTGAAAACACACCATATACAGTAGTCTGAACTGTTTGAAGTTCTATTTCTCTGCAAAAACATCTATTTGTAACTTCAGCACTGGCCAATAGGAACAATAGGCCAAGTGATCCTGCTGAGAGACATGCATTGTAGTATAGTGAGCTTGTTAGCTCCATTTAGTCTCACTTACTCCCCTCTTCCCATCTGCCCTCCCCTCTATTCCCATATACTCCTTGCTGCATTCTGCTGTCATGCCAGCCTCAAAAGTTATAAATGACTGTGGATTTGTGAGCATTTCATGGGTATGTGTAAGGGAGTCTCTTTGTAAACTTGAAATGTTTGGGTTCAAAGCAAGGCTATCTTGCACCCAGAAGAATTATGGATGTGTGAAGTGTGAGTGTGTTGTTGAAATGATAAAAAGAAGTCCTGGAGGAATAGAATATCACACCACTAGAAAAAAAAACTGAAAGGTTTCTAGAGGTTCTATAGAGGTTCTAGAGGGAGTGTCAAATAATAAAGGTATGTACATAGAAAGATACATAAAGCATTTTTTTACTTCTAGGACTGTCTAAGTTAGGACAGTATGTAAAATCTAAATTAAAACTGAAAATAGTGATGTGTAAATCATCTGTGTCATGTTTTACATTGAAAACAATACAGCAGCACATTATTTGATGTGATACCACATCAAATTTATTCTTTGTTCAAAATGACACTCACTTCAATTCGAATGCTGCAACACATTCTAGTTGGGGCTGCAGACTTAGTGGGTCCCGGCATCAGCCTGGCCCAGCGTCGGGTTTCCCCATGCCGGAAGTGGCACGTTTCCCCTGGCGACAAGCTCTTCCTGCAAAATAAAGAAATCATTAGAAAGATGACAGCTGGGCCAGCCAACTGAAAGCCCAGTGGGCTTGGCCTCAGACAGCTGCCACCCACCATTAACTAGCTGCATTTGGCTTCACCATCACTTCTTTCAGAAGATAGGCAAGACCGCTGCAGTGCAGCTCTCTGCAAAATCATTATCCTCTATGTCCCACTCTATAGCTTTCCTAATTCTTATTTTTCTATCTCTGATCTTAATGTGCTTATCTACTATTCTGTCTTGAAAACATCCCTCGATGTCTTATAGTCCCTGAGGACTGTGCATGATGGGTGGTGGAACAGTGTGAGCTCAGAAGTAGACGTGAACCCCAAATCATGTGAAGTGAGTCTGGAGCTGAAGGGTCCTGGCTACAGCAGTGGCCCCTGGCAATCACGATGTGTAGCGGGGGCTTCTGCAGCACAGCCTTCTGGGAGCGCACCATGCCGCATTCTACTCCAAAGCATTTCCTCCACAAGCCATCGCTTACTTCTGTCTGCCAGACGAATGTAGCCAAAGAGCCATAGGACTTAAGGGCGCATTAAGAGAGCTCTCCCGAAAACCATCAGTACTTGACCTCAGCCGAGATGATTACACTGTAAGGAAGATATTTGGAAGTTAATCCCAAAAGATAGTCTCATCATGTGCTTAACGACCTACAGGGGATGAATCGATCCTCCCACTGGAGAAAATGATGATGGTCTTGCATTTATTTGGCTATTATTTCAAAGATGGGCCGAGGACCACCAGCTTACTAACATATGTGTGAGAAATTTATTGAAATGTTTAAAACAATGTTCCTCAAAGAAAGATAGGAAGGGGTTTGGATATGTTGCCTTCTGTGGTGCAGAACATGATTAAAAGATTCAAGGAATCTGGAAGGATTTCAGTGCATAAAGGGCACAAGCCTAAGCTGGATGACCCTTAAAACTGGACTCTGCCAAAAGGAAGCCCTATGTCAAGAAGTGCAGTCGACTGCTCTGGGCTCGGAGGCATCTGGGATGAACCATCACACAGTGGAAATGTGTACTGTAGACCAATCAGTGTTTCAGGTCTTTTCTGGAAGGAATGGACGCTGTGTGTTCCGGACCAAAGACGGAAAGGACCATCCAGACTGTTACCAGTAACAAGACCAAAAGCCAGGGTCTGTCATGGTCTGGGGTTGTGTCAGTGCTTTTGGCAAAGGGAACTTACACTTCTGTGATGGCTCCATTAATGCTGAACAATACAAAGAGTTGTTGGAGAAACATATTCTGCCTTTAAGACGACATCTTTTCTAAGGACATCCGTTCATATTTCAACAAGACAATGCAAAACCTCATACTGCACATTACCAAGGCCTAACTGTGGAGAAAAAGGGTGTGAGTGCTCAACTGGCCTGTCTGCAGTCTCGACCTGTCCCCAACAGAGAATGGGTGGCACATTTTGAAACACAAATTGTTTCAACAAAGACCTAGGACTGTTGTGCACCTTAAGATTTCTTTGCAGAAGGATTGGAACAAAATTCCACCTCACACATTTCATGTCCTCAGTCTCAAAATTAATTTTTAAGTGTAAAAAGGCACAGCAACATCACACTGTGGTACATGCTTTACTGTCCCAACTTTTTTGGAATGTGTTGCAGGCATCAGAATTGAAGTGTTTATTTTGAACAAAGAATAAAATGTGGCTTCATTCACATCAAATAATGTGCTGCTGTATTGTTTTCAATATAATGCAGGACATGATTTATGCATCACTATTTTCAGTTTTAATTTTGATTTTGCATACCTTGCCAACTTTTTCTGATTTGTGGTTGTATTATCTTGATGTAGATTTCTTTCTTTTCCATTTTTGGATTCTGTTTTTCTGTGGAATGCAGTTGTTACATGTAAGGATTGGCTCTCTTCTTTGCCCCGTGGTCTCAGGTGTTCTTTCATGTGCAAAGAGGATTTAGTTTCTACTGAAAAGAGGAGTGAGAGGTAAAAGAGAGAGACTTCACAGGTCTTTTCACCCAGCTGAGAACACTGTTAAAATGATTGATATGATCATTCTGGTTGGTTACAATTTAGTAGGCCTTCTCTTTCATTCCTGTAAGTTATAACATTTTGCTCAAGTAATTTCTGAGATTGAGGAGAAGGATGACAGCATCTGACAGGGCATGAAATGAGTGGTCAACCTGTCAGACAGGTTGTAACAGTGTAGCTGGATTATATAAGCCATTTTATTTTAAGGTGAAACACAAGGTGAGCACACTAAAAGTATGGGTAATCATCCCTCACTGCACAGTGACTGTTTAGTTCTCTAGGTCAGTGTAGGGACTATTTTTGTTTTTTTTTCCATCATACTTTTCAAATAACTTTGGCTAACCTTGGAGCAAACTTTGTGATTGTCCGAATCCTTGCGTTTGCTGTCCCCTTTCGCTTCTTTTTAGCAATGTCGCTGCACTTCCAGATTTCAACACTTAGTGAGTACCTGCAGTACATTTTGTATTGGTGAAAACTCGTTGGAATCTACAAAACTAAACACATTATCCTCAGCAAAGCTCTACATGCAGTACATTTTGTGTTGATGACAAACTTTTCCAAGCTGGTAGGAAGTGTATTGTTGATCTCATATGATGACTTTGAACTATTTGTTTATTGTTTATGATGAAGAGAAACTTTGGGATGCATGTTTTCAAGTGAGTGGATGACACAACAGTTGCTTGTTTGTTGTCATTGGCTAACAACACTATCCTTACATGCTGGTCTGTCGTGTCTCTGTGTGGGTACGTGACAGCAAGCTAGATGGAGAAAACTGAAATGTGTTTTTATTAGGAGCCTGTTGGTGCATTTTTGACTGTTGTACTGAGACCCCCTCCCTCAAACCATTCTCCTGGATTGGCTGCCCATTCCTCGAGGCTTCCCTTAACAGCCAGTACTCTGTGTTAGTCTGACTACATTTTGGCTGATATTGATCAGACATGAAAGGGGAGCCCTTAAGTGAATGTGTAAAGAGTCCTGGTAATCAATGATTGACAGTTGGTATTTTCCTCACCAAGGTCACTTTGCCAATTTCAGCGCATAGATGAGCTGCAGGGCAATCAAATGATGAGCGAGAAAGATGGCTTGTTTGGTGTCTTCAAATGTTGCTGTGCCAGAGGGAGGTTGAGCTGTGAGAATGACTTTCAATCACAGTAGTGCTTCAGTTCAAACAGCAGGACAGAACACAGCTGAATGGAGAGACGGTGAAAATTGATCTCTGAGCCGCTGGCATATCTACACCCAGCTAGATGTAATGCTGCTGGAATGAACTGTTTCACTCTGCCATGTCAGGTACCACAGTTCAGCCAGGACACAACTGTAGTGCTGTTTGTGTGCAGTTAAATTCTGTCAGAATGAATAAATCACACTTTTAAGTGTGTTATACTTGAAGCTTGATTCCTGTAATCTTTTTATACCTTTATAAAAGAATAAGTTCAACTTCCACCCCAGAAGTTGGTTGCTCCTGAAGTTACTAAATACATTTTGACAAGCACATTTCCTCTTTATGTGTTAAAATAAAAGCTGGTCACTGAATGATGTCTTGCTTAGCTGCCACCAAAAGTTCAGCTCCATCAAGTTCACCACTTGTGAGCTCCTTATTTAAAGATTACATTTCTGTATTGTTCCTGGTACATGCTGGAGAGGTTTTTTGTGCCACTTTTTCAGATTAATTCTTTCTGGCTAAGAGTGTGAGAAGAAAAGAGAAGACTCACCTGATTTAGAAAGCATATTGCCTGAGTTGGGGAAGAAATACAATGTTTATGGTGGGGAAAAAAAGAAGCAGTTCTGAGGGGATTTGGAGGAAGAAATGGGGATGTTCTGGCTGTGGGCCTCTCTTTTCCTCTCAGAGGGCTGAGGTTTTGGTCAGCACTGCCAACGCAAACACCTCCATATTCCACCTCATACAAACCAATATGAGTGTTTCACACGCTTCTTGCTTTCTCTCATTCTACCCTGCATCTGAAGTTACATCATTCCCACTTTGTTTACTTGCTGGTTTTGCCTGTGTAGAGGAACTGCTGTAATGGACACTTTCAGTTTGTGTTCATGTTGTAGTTCATGATTATACTGTGTTTAAATTTTTCCAGCTGCTGCATGTCTAAACCATCATGGGGTCACACTTATTGTGTGCAAGATACTTAACTTGCATGTGTATGTCTGCATGCTATGTATATGGTTTGTATGTGTGTGAGAGAGACTGAGGGACAAGGTCCACGAAGGCACACACACACACATACACACACACACACACACCTCTCTCTCACCCACTCTGTCTGCGTTACGCTCTATCCATCTCCTGCAGATATCAGGCTGATTTTATCACCCTGTTGGCTGCAGGGAGATTACCAGCGACAAACTTGGATGGCTAAATCCACTTGGTAAACTCGCTGACCCTGCAAAGCACCCCCCAGAGCTACTATCTCCTTAACACAACCTTACATGGGTATAGAGTCTTGTCTGCCAAAATAGCAGTCTTAACACAGATACAGTAGGTGAAGACTGACCACCCCAAAAATTTAATCAGACCATGTGATGTATTCATACAGTGCAAATTAATTTGTTGAACAGAGAAAAGAAAATGAAACAAAGACTCAACAAAACCTATTATCTTGTTCTAACTCAGAAAGAGGATAAAAGGGTCAAGCCTCGGAAGGCCCTTTAAAACTGCTATGGTTTACGAATGACAGGCTTAGAGCATCAGAGAGCAACAGAATCAGCAACAGTTCCTTGTTACTATCCTTTGGATAGGTTTGCTTTAGTGGCTGCAGGACTGTGCAGGTTCAGAAAAGGCTAGGCTCAAGTTTTGTCAAATGTGCTTATATCAGTTTTGAATGGCTGTGAAAGTCCAAGCATTGGTTTTACAAAGAGAGAGAAGACACATGCTACTACTACTACTAATTCCGGCTGCTCCCATTAGGGGTCACCACAGCGAATCCAATATGTATGAGTAATTTGGCACAGATTTACGCCGAATGCCTTTCCTGACACAACCCGCTCTATTTATCCGGGTTTGGGACCAGCACAGAAGTCACTGACGTCAAACTCCTCTGGCTAGATACACTCCTGGGGGCATTTTAAAGTCACCAATCAACCAAAGATGCATGTTTTAGGACTGAGGGAGGAAGCACCCGGAGAGAACCCACACAGGCACAGGGAGAACTTGCAAACTTCGAACACAAAGGCCTGAACCCAAACCCTTCTTGCTATGAGGCAACAGCATTGCTGTGCTGACCAGAGAGAGGGCACATGCAATCTCATTTAAATATGGGGATACCAGTGTAGATTTTCAGGCAGTTTTTCCTAGTGGTGCAGTCAGTTGTTCACATGAAATAAAAAAGAGAGCTGGAGAGAGACGTTTAAACCCTGAACACTTGGCATGAAGTGGCTGTGAATGTCCAAGCATTGGTTTTACAAATTTACCAAAATAGTCCCCAGTCCAACA
>NW_018127898.1:7884578-7892383 GCF_001952655.1 Monopterus albus | reverse complement strand
TGACCATCCAACAGGCACTTCTGAAGAATCATCCTGGCAACTTTAGCCATGTGACCTTCCATTTTCATGGGTGCATGCGTTAGGGGTGCAGCCCATTTCAGTTTAGCCTGGCCGATGGGCCCAGTGAGGTGGCAGCAGCCGAAAACAGAAAGATGTTTAATAAAGGCTAATCGCTTTCATTTCAGATGAGCGGTCTTTGAATAGAGAAAGTAAGTGATGAGGCAAAATGCAGTGACAGCACTGAAAATGGGATTTGTCTTCTAATCCCACTTCCTGTCCCCAAGGCCTGGGAATCAGTGCCACACTGGAACTCTGCCTCTGTCCAAAGAAGGGATGAATGAGAGGGTTGTACCATTGCCCTCCTGCTTTCAAACGCCTCATCTGCCTCACACCACGTATGACTGATGATAGGCTAAAGAAGCTCCACACAGCAGATGAAATGGAAAAGGCTTTCCATTCCCAACCCACAACTTCTCCTTCACCATACCTCCCAAGAAACAGGAAGATAAGCACTGAGGTGGCATTGTACACACTTATCCAAGGTGAATGCACAGTGGGAGTCTAGTGGGAGGAAGAGACCTGGAGCAGAGCCACAATGGCTGCTGTCACAATCTGTCCTGCCTTCCTGTCATTATTCGGAAAGGCTTGGAACAACTGGCCTCCCACACTGTGACCCCACAATGGCTTAACAAATAAGCCTTTCATAGCCACAGGGCATGATAGTGGGTCACTAGTGTCACATACATTAGGTTGCTATATCCTGTGTCTGATCCATTGTAAATCTTCCACTGGCCTGTCAGGATGCACCTGAGGGACACAGAGATGTATTTTCACAGTGAGACATTTTTCAGCACTGCTTGACATAGTTTTCTCACTATTGTGGATTCTCACTACCGAGAAAGCAATTCCCTTTAAATTCACAGTTTAAAAGAGAATATGTTCCTCAACTGATACAAATAAGACAGAGATACTCTTCTTCTGTGGATAGAATCTACTCCAACAATAGAAGATGCAGACTCATGCTACCAGAGCACAAATGACATGAGCTAATAATAGAAAAGAAAAATGGAAACCTGAGCTGGACACTCATGTCAGCTTAAACGTGCCTTTTTAATGTCTATTAATGTAGTTTGTTTTGTCTTGCAGTTGACATTAGCATAGAATTTTCTGGTATGTAATACCAGAGATATAACAAAGATCAACATTTAATATCATATGAGCTACAATGTCATTCGTGATGAAATTAAATATATTCATAGAAAGGACAGATCCCCTCTAGTGCATCCTAAAAATCATTTTGTCACTACTTGTAGCTAATTTGACAACATCTTATAGTAAGTCTGATTACAACTGAATTTAGGGCAAAGGTTTCAGTAGCAGGTGTTAGGTGAGGCTAATTTTGCTAGATTGATTCAGATTTCATTTACAGGTACATTAAATGTTTTTTCTTTGCTGTTTTTGGTTAAGATAGCACTGTCTCAAATACAGGCTGTATTTTATTTCAACTTTTTTATAGACCCTGGTTTAAAAACTTTCCATTTTCTCTAGCTTTACCATTTCACAGTGACTGAGGGAGATCCATCTTTATTACAGCAAGGCTGTTGTGGCTGACTGTTTCTCCCAGGCGTGCGCACTGTCTGGAACCAAACAGCAGATCCAGAGGTGGGAGAGTTTCTGTCTTTGTCTCTGAGTCTGTCCAGTATGTGGGGATTATGATATGACATGAAGCTGAGACATGCCAGGTTAAAATAAGGGAGATTAAAGGTAACAGGGCTTTTAGGGTCAGGACTTCATGTTTAGCCATTGTGGCTATGGTCCTTAAAGTTCTTTTGCTAATTATGCAATGCTGTGTCTTTGCTCTTCTGATCCAAACACTTGTGTGCGTGCTTGTATGCTACCTCCTCAGGCTTATGTACTAAATCAGCATTAAAATGAATTTACCATGCTAAATGTGCTCAGGAAACCAGAAGGTATGCACATAACTGTGGCTAGACAGAGATCATATAGCCCTGATTCATTGGCTCACAGGGTGTAGTAATTCATGGTTGCAATACATGTGGGTATTCACTGAGCTGGAACTCAGGGCTTGAAAGTGTTAAGGTATTTTCACATTAGGCACAATTGTTTCATTCCATGCCCGAGCACAATTGCGCCCCCCTCCCCTGCACGTCTGCTTTCACATAGTAACATCGTTCCGTGCCCCAGCACACTTGCGTATGTACACAGTCCAATACAGTAAGTGGCAGTATGCATGTCCTTGGTTTGCAATCCACCAAGAAGAAGAAGAAGCAACCACTCGCGTTCTCAACTGGGCAACATAAATATCAGAGTTTTTGTGTGTAGTATCCAGTTGTCTTTGTATGTTTTTGCCAGCCCAAATTTCAAGCAAGCATTTAACTACTTCGTTACTCCACAGAGACCGCATTCGAGTCCACCTGAATTGCGCTCAAGACCACCTGTTCAAGCAGACTCGCGCTTGTGTTCACACTGATCGCAATGTCCTGGACTTTGAGGTCAAGTGTATTCAAATCCAGACCCGGATCCCTAATGTGAAACCACCGTTAAAGTGATGGCAGAGAGGTTTCAACCCTGAGCCCATTGAGACAAGTTCAACATATTCTGACCCTCTCTCTTTTACCCCTGTTGAACACAGGCTCATTGCAATTCTGGGCAAGCCATCCAGTAATGCCACGTTACCCCAGGCAATCCCTCTGTCCTGATTCCACTCAGGCTGAGGAGAGATAACCCTGACCCTGAGCTAATCCCAGATTAAACCAGAACATAAAGCGCTTCAACTGCTGCCCAGTGACCTCTGATGTCCTCATGCCTCCTGGCTCAGACTGCAGCACCCCTGCTGCAAAAGCAAGTTTTGTCCAAGCACAGACCTCAGCAGATTTGTACTATTTAAAATAATCCAAAAAGCTCATCTTCCTGTAGGCAGCAACCAGTAACTGTGTCCCCTGTGACTGAAAAAAGGAAATAATTCAGTCACTAAAACAGTCAGTATGCTGAGGTTGCAGACAAGGTGTGTCACTACTGACCATAACAAGTGTCTGTAAAAACAGAGATGTGTTTGTGCAGATGTGTGCAATTAGATCAAGACTTTCTTGGGAAGATCTCCTTCCCTAGCAGTTCTCCACATTTCACATGCTCCTCAGCTGGACCTCCACCTTCATAGTTTTCTACTGGACTGAGAGAGAAAGGTGTTCATTTGTTTAAAGAGAAAATTCAGTGCAGGTCCTCCAGTGTTTGTTATTGACTGGAAATGCATCAGAGATTCTAGTTTTGGGTCTAAACACTGTGAAGAGTAAAAGAAGAGACAGCGATGGCATGAGTGATCTAAGTTTTGGTCATACTGGAGATTCTTCATTGCCTCTTGCACATGTTGCTCAGCATATTCTAGACAAGAGCACATCATGTGATGTTACAAAAGATTACAGGAAAATGTGTTCCTTCTCCTCACTATCACCCTAACCCCCTCACCTTCTTTGCCTGTCCATCAGCACACCAGGCTTGGCAGGCGACAGGACAGGGGCTTAGGTGACGGGAGCCAGAGGCCCTGTGATAAGGCCATCTCTCTGCATGAGAGCTCATCAAAACTGACAGTGAATGCAAATTGGTGCCATTAGCAAAGACGGGGAGGGTGCCGTGGAGGAGGGGCATGGCACTACAGTGGCTCCTAATTATAGAGTGGGTGAGCACCCCAGGTCGACAGGGGAGTGGCATCCTGCAGGGTAGGGGGTTTAGTGGTAACGAGGCGGTGACGGGGGAAAACAGTAAGGTGTCACGTCTCACAGCAACAAAGAGTGTCAGGGTACAACTTGCAGATACTATGAGGTCAGGAGTGGTGGTTAATGGGATATGAGAGCGCTTTTAGTGTGAATCCATTATGATGGATCACATTCAGCATGTGCTGAGACAAGAGAGGGTCACACCTTTTCCCTTGTGAGGGTTCTCACAGCAACAGAATAAAAACAGTTTGACCTGAATAGCCAAGTAGCTTCACTTGGTCGTAGCTTAAACATGGAACCTCTTTAAGTTTTATGTACACAGGTTAAAAGATATATAAGTGTTGAACTCAAGCTCTCTCTGTTTACTTATTTGAACAACAACTTCTGCAGGTTTTCACTGTTTGATTACAACACTATGGTCGCACCTTACCGCGACCATTATCACCACTGAACAGGGCACTGGGTCTTGTCCCTTTCCAGGATGGTAGACCTTTAGCCCTGCCTTCAAATTTACCTTTCTAGAACAACCACTCTACAACAACTACTATGCCTTCAGACATATTTGGACAACATGTCATACAAAGCAGTTTGTTTCAAACATACACACACAGAGAACTTTAAGGTTGTAACTGCACTCAGTGGTCAAAATTAATAAAATTTGAAAAATGATGTTGTTCTTAAACTGAGAATATATGAGTAGTAATGATGAACACAGTAAAATAAAATGTTTTGCAATAACTGTGCATAAATGTGTTGGAATACCATTTTTGGTTTCATGCATTAAGATATCTAGCAAAGGTACAGTAACTTTTGATACTTTTCATGTGCAGAGTGAGGCAGGTGTTTGTACAGGCATGTTATGTCTGCGTTCTTTTCCCCCAGCAGTCAGCTGCAGAGCTTGTCTCTCCACCAATATGCAGACACACACATGCACAGAAGATGCGGTGAAGCTTGACCCTGTCGCTGAGAGCACATCTCAAAAGATTACCACTCCTCTGTGGGCCTGGCTCTTTGGCACTACCAGTGGGTCAGATCATATCTCCTGATCCAATGCCACAGCATATTTATTATCTGCTGAATGACATGTCCTATCTGCTGTGACACAGCAGCCAAGCCTCTGGCCACTTTTATTCTCCTCCATCCCACAGAGTGAGCAAAGCCAGCCCCACACTACAGGATAATTAGCCTGATGTGAGGCTGCTCAGAAGCAATTCTCGGGCCAGATGATCTTGTAGTGTGAGGTGTTAAACGACCTACTCGTTATGCCTCTGACAGGATTGGAGGGTCTCTGGTCTTGAATTGTAAGTATCAAGCATGTTTGATATTTACGACTTGGAATCCTGTAGTCGTAAATATCAAACATGCGATTGAATCCTGACCAGACGCCCGCAATGACAATGAGCTGGCCGAGAGGCATCACAACCGCTTGTGTAAGCCATGTTGATTTTGTCTTCTCAGCCAAGACTTCATTCACAAGTTTTTTCTCCTCTATTTTTACAAAACACAGCACACATGAGCACTGCTGCCTGACATGGAAATGTCTGCCTCCATGTTTGTTCTGAAGTCACGTTTGATCATACGAGCTTCTCTGAGGTCAGCGTCTCTGATATGGTTCAGTAATGGTTCAGTAAAAACAGCAAGCGTGTGGTCCTGCCTCTTGACTCAATCATCTAGTGTGTGTGCTCCTAAGATTAAAATGTGAACAAATATGTTAAAGCTGTCGTTTTGTCTATGGTATAGTTTTTAAAATCAGTTAATATTATAAAATCCTCTAGTTTGGGCCCTGCTGAGGGGAGCAGCTGTTTTGTTCATGTGCTGTTTTCGTTCCTTTTCATTTAGCGGCAGAGCTAACCTCAAACCCGATCTCCAGTAATCACACAGGCATTTTTTAACAACTGTGTCAGTTCTCCAGTGGCTATGAAGCGTGCAGCTTACACAAACTCAAATAACTCATGTAAATGTTTGACACAAAGACGAGTTGTGTTGAGAGAGGCATTTGAAGGAGAGGGAAGGAAGGCACTGTGGGCCCTGAGAATCACTGATTAGAAATGACTCTGCTAATAAGATGGCAGTGCAGGTGCCAGTTCAGTTAACCAGCAGCCACACACTTGGCCAAATGCAGAAGAAGGCTTTAATCTTCATCTCTGTGAGCTCAGCGATTGCCCCTACACTGTACATTAGGCACTTCCTTATCCTACAGATACAGGAAATCACTGTGAGAAAGTTGTGCTGGATTATGATAACAACGGGCACTTTCTAATACAGGCATCTGGATAGAAGCCAACTCCACTCCTACTGTGTAAATTCAGTAAACATTTTGACATTATATATAACATACTCTATATAAAAGATCCTGTCTGAAAAAGCTATGTCACATTTCCTGCAATGTAAACATAAAATCTACACATACACAAAGATACTTGTACTTTCTATGTGTTTCCAACTTCACAGGACACATTGTAGGAAGGTGTGAATTCATTTACACCTAGCTGTTAAATACCACACAGCAAGTCAACAGTTAATCATTTAATTTGCAATTCAAAGAGCTGATTGCTCAAAAAAGAATTTGCCCATACTAAGTAGAAGAATTTCCATCTTGTTTCACTCAGACCAAAGCATCAGCCACAGAAAAGCCAATTGACTGCCACCAACTGCATGTTTGCAGTAAACAGGTAAACAGAAATCTGTTGAAGCAGTATTACTGCAGGATGAAGACAGATTGACACATTTCTCCCAGGTCACACTGCAGACAGCAGGTTCCCATGCTTTCAGTATCACCCTGATTCTTTTTTCACTCTCTTGTTAAACATAACAAGCAACAACTGTTCTCAGCAGAACAAATACACTGAACCTTTGTACTGTACACAGGCAGCAGACACATATTTTAGTGACTAAAATACACATACAATACTTAATGGGAAAGTCTTAGGACTTAAACCTGTGGTACTTTCCCCTGTGGCGTCCCAACTCATTACTGCACCTTGTTAAAAGTTGATCCAGCTACTAACTAGACACCCTTGCCATTTTCCAAAAATTGACTCTGGAGCTATTTTGTGCAGAGCTCTATCACTGCAGTTGAAACGAAGCATGCCCCGTCAAGTGTAATAAGACTGTCTTAACTGGAGTTTTCCCCCCTCTACACTGACAGCATTCAAAATATTTGACCAGGATTCCTGACAAGTGCTGTCTTTGATGTGTGAGAGCATGCCACCTCTCCCGCCCCCTCTTAAGCACCCTAATTATCACTGCTGCCACTCTGGTGTGTGTGAACTAACACACCTCCCTCTGACAGGTTGGAGACTGCCTCAAGGCACTGTTCTGGTAGTGCCGCTTTTTTGTTATGTGCTGGGGGCCAACAGGATATTTCTGTCACTTTATTACACTACTTTGGAACATTGAATAAAACTCTATTTAACACTGCATTTTCCAGCTGGGTTTCAAATAGATTATAGCCTGCGTGCTCCAGCTCTAATGCTTCATTCTGATGTTGCAGTGATGCTTAGACAGATGGATGGGCTGGGGGCAGTGGCTGCAGTTTGTAATTATTAGCCACACGTTCACAGACCTGTGAACTGAGTAGGTGATAGCTACATGTTGCTCATCGCTCCCTTCCTGTTCATTTTCAAAGCAGTAAGCTGTAAACTTGTATCTCTTCCTAACACCACTCCCCCCCATCCTCTTCCTTACCTGCAGTACCTCTCTACAGGGAGTAGTGCTTCAAGCAGCAACATGTTCTGCACTGTCACTGGCAGCAGCCTGCACTATTAATTCCCCCAATTTGAAACCAGAGAAATAGGCAGTGAGTTTGAACACCCATATTGGTGTCATAAAATGAGCATGTACTGCGCTGTCGTGTGCCAGGATGTGTATTTACTCCCACTTAAATCTCTCTTTCTCTTCAGTGTTTGGTTTAAAAGCACATGCTGCAGTTTTCCATGATCCAATCACTTATCCAATGCTTCTCGTAATTTGCCAGGAAGGTTATGAGTGGGGTGGGTTGCGTACTGTTAAGTCATGTTGGATGCAGTAATCGTTCATTAATGAGAGGAACCAAAGCGTATAGTAGAGTAGGAT
>NW_018127898.1:7873719-7884560 GCF_001952655.1 Monopterus albus | reverse complement strand
TGCGTGATTGGAAATCATTTCATATAAGACAGCATTAACCAGTGAGCTTTCTTATTTCTGGAGCTGGGAGCCTGAGAGTGTGCTACATACCAGTGAATGTTTCCTGTCCAAACATATTTCCAAAGTAAACTCAGGCCGCTGGTTATTAATTTAAGATGGAGAGATATGCTATAACATGCAGGGTTGCTGCCCTGGAGATCACCGTCAGCAGCCAAGTATTCTCTCAGGAGGAAGAGGGAGGGCTGGCTCAGGCTGACAGTGAGGCATGTCTCTCTCTTACAGTATGTGCCTATACCTCATTTAACCAGACAAGCTTACAAGAATAAATCTTCATTTATAATGGTCTGAGGATGGATGGTGGACCACATCCAGCACTTCCCAGTACAACCACTGTATTGTACTAAAGGCCACTATCCAACAGCAGCTTAGAGTTCAGCGTGAAACATTCTTGAACAAATCTGGAAACATGTACTTCACATGAAGTTAATATGTGCACTGGAGAACAGTGTTTACCAGCTAATCTGTGCAGTGAAAAAAGAACTCAGGTACATAGTCACAGCAGCCAAACAATGCAATAAAAATATATTGGCCAATAAATAATAGAAATCATCTGTGTACTTTTCTCTGTTTGACTCCTTGGTTTCGTGTCCCCAGGCTCACTGCTATTGGCAAGGCTTCCCTGCTCCACACACAGACTGATAGCAGACGAGGTGGTGCTGGGGGTAATGTTGTGTGTGAAACATTTTAAGCATAGTGTATTTGAGGATCAAAGGCTTTTTTAAAGGTTTGTGTCTGTAGAGAGTCCCATGTGTACTACCTGGAACCATCTCTTCATGTGTGTACATGTACACCAACAAACCTCCAACCTACTATTATTATTAGACTGATAATACTGATGCCTTAAGCATTTTTCTGTTGTAGCTGGTTGAGGTGGAGCTACTTTAATTAGGTAGTTTTGTCCAGCGGTTCCCATCACAGGGCACAGACCCTTCAACTGATTACAGGATAAATTTGAGGAGGGGTGAATAATGGGCCAGAAATGGAAAAATATTGCTACACAAATTCTTTCTGCTTTGTTTTTCTTTCTGCCTCTGATTAGTTATTTAAATGAGCCATCTAAGAGATTTAGAGGGGAAATTGCTCTTTGGTGGAACTGCAAATAGCCTACAGACATATGAAGTGTGACAAAGGTTCCCAGTAGTCCAAAGGTTTGGACCAATCTGAATTCTAAAAACCAGATGTGCACATATTAGTTTTCAAAAAAGAGAGTTCTGATCCAAGGGAGACCTGAGAACCTTCAAACCCAACCCACTTAGACTGATGGAACATTAGACCTGAACCAAAATGTGGTGGACCAGAACTGAGAAAAACAAACACCAACATATAGCAGCTTATCAATAAGTTTGATCAGTTAACTAGCTGCCACAAAAGCAAAAACAGCAATATAATAATAACAATAAAAATAATAGCTTGCTTCATAGTCAAATTATATAAAAATTGAAAGGCCTAGTTCCACATTTTGCACTAACAGTAAAACACTGTGTAGCCAACTGGATAATAATCATATTCCAAAACATTTATGGCATACATCTTGTTTGCTATTGATTTTCTTACAGTACGCTAGATGTGAGTTTCCTTGTCAGAACAAAGTTCTGGTGAACTTTGAAGTTCTCCTTCACTCTCTCACTTCCAAACACTGTGCACTCGGGTCCATTCAGATCCACTTGGGTATTATATTAACACCCAGATGCAAAACCCGTGGCAGTAAAATGAGATTCGACCCGGTTAGACTGAGCAGAAGCTGGGTCTGTCTCTCACAACCTGTGTGATCTGTAGTGTTGTACACATTTAGCAGCTGGCACTGACTGACATTAAGATATTGTATGTGTTCGGGTCTAAAATGGTTCTTGCAGCCAGGAAAGAGCGTTGCAGGAACCAGCAGTACATGGGTGACGGGAGAGAGAGGAGAGGACTCTCTGTGTTCAGCAAACTGAGGAAAGTGGAGCAGATCATCTCTCACTTGTGGACTGATAGGTCCAAGCTCTCTCTCCTGCCTTGACTTAACTTTCTGTGTGCTAATACACATGTACAGTACTGCTTGTGTGCATTAATGAGAAAGAATGAATATGAGAAACAAAAATGAAAGGTTTAGCTGACCAGTTGTTTGTGTGGCACGTCACTATAGAAAAGAACAACACTGAGTACGAGGATCAGGTTCCCTCACCCTCGTCATGCTTTCACCTCTAAAAGAACCATTCCACACAGGGGAAGCAGTGCGTCCCTAGACAAAGCCCCTGTTGTGTGTGTGCAGACCCCCCAGCGTGAACCCAAACCATACACACAGCAATAGGCTACTTTAAGAGTTTATCTGGCTCTAATAGACTCACTTGTACACTGTTCCCAGCCTCTAAATCTCCAGGATAACTCTGTGTGTGCAGAAAATGCTGCCATGCCCTAATGTGGCTGACAAAGAACACAGTGGTTCAGCCTCTCTGAGCCTTTTTTCTTTGAAATTGTAATCTCCTACTGTATCTAGGAAACACCAAGTGTACAGTTCAATATACTGTATCTGAGCTAAATAAAATGTTGAATAGATCTGGGATCTGATGCCACTTACATTTGTCATTTGAAACGTATACTGCTGGCTCCTCGGAGTTATTATTAATGTGGCAAAAACATACTTCTGCTGCATTATAGCACAGACACCATAAGAGCCTCTCACAGCATCGTTCATGAACACTCTCTGCATGTTTTCCCAAGCTGACTGTGGCTGGGCGTTTGCCCCGCACCAGCCTCAGTGCAGGGGCCTACTGGGCTTGTTTCCACAGGTGGCCTGACCTCCAGATCAGCGCAGCAGCCGTGCTCAGTCTGCTGCCATTATAGATCCTCAATCAACATTTCATATGAGCACAATGCCATGTGGCCCTGCCTGAGGCGAAGACTGACTTTTGTACTTGGCTGAGAGAGGCTGACACAATAAGGAATAATGTCTAGTAGCCAAATGACTTCACATGTTTTTGTACCAGACTTCTTTCTCTTTTTCTTTTTCCCTTTTTGAAACCCATGATGAGAGGTTTCAGTAGTTTTGTTTGTATCGTGTCAGAAGGTCCAGTGGCATTTGGACTTTAGGATTGCCACATGTAATGCTGTGCCGTATTAACCCTAAAGTGTACAGCAGATTTTGCTTGAAAGACCAGATACTCTTGTCATAATAAAAGAGTAAAGGGGTTCAAGCAGGCCTTGATTTCTTCAACAACGCCATCATCTTATAGGCGTAGCTCTCTGTGGTGTAGTATGTTACAAATAATATAGAGGACAAGGTGTAAGGAAAGATATTCCATTAGAGTTCATTACAGTGGGCCATATTTATCAGGTGATTACATATGTGTTTGTTTCCTAACTTGCCTCTCTCTCTCTATAAGGCATGTTGTTGCTATCCACTGTTCACAGTCCCTCACCAGCTGACAGATGGTCCCAACCAGCTACTCTCTGACAACAAACACACAGTGAAGAGTCACTGACAACCTGCTTCAGGAAGGGCTTCGACTGGCCTTCAGAATGTGTGCATGTGTGTGTGCAATGTGTTCTTATTCGTTGTGTTACACTCTGTCCGCACAGCTAGTGTATGGGGACTCATCATTCAACTTGGCTCTCTAACACAAATAATCACAGGGTCCAACCACATGTTGCATCTCCTCTGCACAGGGCTCTGACAGCTGTCAATCACTCAGCTGACTCGTAAACATTCCCTTGGTGGGCGCAGTTATTAAATCAAACTGTACAAATATAGTTCATCTAATGCTAGTAATTGTTGGTTATTGATGTAACCCCTTCTAATGTTTGCTTATTGATTTAACCCTATGTTATATTTAGATCTGGCTGGAAAGACTGGTAATATCAGATTCCATAGGGAGTCTGTTTTAAAAGATCTCTAGCTGTTTAGTTTAAGGCCCGGTTGTGGACATGTTGATGACTTTGCATGCTTTGGTGTGCAGGCCTTTTCCTCAGAACCACCTAACAACCCCACCAGACTGCTTCAAACACGTGGAGCATGACTGCACACCCAGAACTTACAAAAATCTGTTGTTATTTAGGAACTCTCTGAAACATTTTCAAATCTCTATTTTTAAAAGTCTATGGGGTTGCTTTTATCACTTTGGCTGCACTGGCCAGGAAGCGAACCTAGGTCTCCTGCGTGGCAGGCGAGAATTCGACCACTGTCGGCAGCATGACAGATAAGCTGTTAAGTCCAGTTTCAAGTTTGTATTTTTCAAACCACAACAGTAGGGCCTTGTGGGACCCATATGCAAGTTATCTTTTATTATATACACTGGACTTTGTCACGTTTCCCAGTAAAATGCCCAGAGATCCATATGAATATCAATTCTGCAGTGCAAGGCTGCTTCCAATCATGTTAGAGTCTTTGGCACAAATTGTGGTTGTTGACTGTGCAGTGGAGACTTTAGTTTCCTGGCCTTAGCCCTTAAGGCAATAACCAGGCAATAAAAGCACCACCATAAGTCTGTGTTGAGACTGACTTTAGCCTCATGTAGCCGTCTCATTCATGTGAATGAGGCAAATGCACTGAGGGCACCAATGTACAAGGCTCTGGCTAAACACGCAGGGTCCCCGACCAACACCTATCAACCTGACTCCACCTTTTCTAGAACTGTGCTGTATTTTTCTGTCCATATGTTATGAATATGTTACTGCACCATCCCTTCATAAATCTTATTTAAATCCAGTGCTCCACACTGACTATTTGTCTCACTTCCTTCTTTTAATTATATACTGAGATAGCTCTGTTGTGATATGTCACTGTACATGACAGTTCATTCTGGTTTCCCTCTACCACATTTTGGTTGCTAAATCAACACCTCAGTTTTAAGTGTAAAATGTGGTTCTCTGTTCTAGCTCTCTGTGGTCTGTTGCCGTAGAATAAAGCTGAAAGTAAAATGGGACTTTCCAACTGCTTGAGTGAAACCTCTGTTTGCCTACCAATATGTGAGTGTTAACCTGTAATGCCTCTGGCCTATAGATTGTGGGGGAGTGTGTTTGTCTGTGGTGTGGCATGGAGCCTTTGCTGTTTTAGCTGTGGTCTCGCTGCCTTGTCTGTACGTGGTCATTGAACCTAGAAGAACATATCAAACAAACTGTCCAACACAGACCTGGAAGAAGATTAGATTACTCTCAATATGAGGGTATGTGTCGACTGCACTGCATAACCAAAGGTCAACAGTTCTCTGACCTTCAGGGAGTGGTCTCCAAGCTTGGATGGAGGAGTGTGAAACTCAGTGGGTTTAGACCTTACCTTGCCTTATGGCACAATACAAATTTGTACCAAACATCATTTTTAACAGTCAAGTTACTGCTTCTGTTTTTCTAACTTCTGACTGTAAGTCCCAGCCTTTTTAATATTCTGATCCACTCAGGCGGTGCTAAGCCATCAAAAGGATATGACAGGCACTCAGCAGCACTTGTCTCTCTGTGTTAAGTTACAACAGTGTTGTTGGAAAACCATCAGATAACTCCACACGGGCATTCAGGAGTGCCATCAGGAATGTGTCAGTTGTGCATGCATGTGTGTGTGAAAATGTGCATGTGCACCACAGCTGTCATTAGTGGATATGTTTTTGTCTCCAACAGAACTGAGATCTACCAGCACCGCTCATCACTTTGCCTACCTCCTCAACACATCCGACTATCGGATCCTGCGTATGGATGAGGATCATGACCGCATGTACGTCGGCAGCAAGGACCACATTCTCTCCCTGGACCTCCATGACATCAACAGTGATCCACACATTGTAAGACTATTTTCATGTTCCACCTCTTCTCACCCACACCCTTGGCACCTGTCATAGGCTATTACACTAGGATCAAGCAATACCTCACCACGCACCAGCTTCCCCAAGCACAAAATGTTCTATTGCCCCAGCAGCCATTTTATTTAGCTCACATTTGCATTTTCTGTTGCTGTGTCATTAAAACACTGTAACTGTGTTATGACAGTCCCAGCTGGAGTAATATTAGCCTTGATGGATTTTACTTGTGCAGTTTTTGCCCCAGAATCTTATAAATGCCAGTGATGTATAATGGGTTGGATTATAACTGTAAAATGTCCTTTGTTCCCACCTCGCAGATCCACTGGCCAGTGTCCGAACGAAGAAGGATGGAGTGCCTTGTGAGTGGGAAGGATGCTAATGTAAGTATGCATGTTAACAGCACACACAACCTCACCAGGGACATTCACTTGAGGTGATTTCCATCACCATGATTACAAGAAAAACTGAAAATATATAGTTTTTCGAATGGATTGCATTGCAAGCAATCCACCTCCCTCCATAGTGCTCATTGCTTTTAACCTGTTAAAATGGTCTCATCTATGGAGTTTGGTCTTGGCCCTGTAAAAAAGTTGCTTCCTCTCTGTCTGGCAGAGAAGCACCAGTCAATTTTATCATTGTCATCTCTGGTAAGCCAGGGTGGAGAGCACAACCCCAATGGCTGAGAAATTCATATATTGTCCAAATATATAGAAAACCACATTATAACTGGTACATGTTTAAATTTGAGACACTCAGGAGTAGCATGCTGTAAATCTGCATGTCCCATTAAAATAAGGCTATGAATTGCTTTTCATTTGAATATTTATTGCACTTATATTGACTCTGGTCTTTCTGTTTCCAGGAGGAGTGTGCAAATTTCATTCGTCTGATCGAGCCATGGAACCGGACTCAACTGTACGTCTGTGGGACAGGAGCTTACAATCCAGTCTGCACCTTTGTCAATCGTGGACGCAAACCTCAGGTTGGGATTAAAGAAGTGATCTCGCTGTGAAAGTGATCAGCTTAGTAAACATAAACAGGTTTCTCACATTTCTCTTCATCCACCTTACTCTTGGATATGATGATTCTCCTCGTCCATTATTCTTAGCTACCACGTCTCTATGCCTGGTACAGCAACCTACACAGCTTCACCAGCACACAGCTGTCATCCCCAGTGAGCTGTTCAGCAACTCTGTTTAGACTCAGCCTTTAATGGGACCTCTTGAACCAAGCCAGGCATCTCTACCTTGCAATACTCACCTTTAACACCTCACGCTTCTTTAAATATCACACTTATTCCATAATGATGACCAGGGGAGTTTTAAAGAGGGGTAAATAAAAAAGTAAATTTCCCACTGGACTCTCCCTCAAGATCAGAAAGCAGTGCAGCGCTTGCATGAGTCCCTCAGTGCGTATCGCTCCTATATGACCCCACACTAACAAAGGGCTTCCATCAACTCACTCACCTGCCCATCCACCCCTTCATACATCCATCCAGGCCACCCACCAGCCTCTACAATACGAGATGCTGGGTAATTGGAAGTGGGACCTCCCATTACGGGGTGCTGGTGGCATGTTCCAATTTTAGTCCATTAATGAGAACGTTGTTATTTTCTTCATCACACTGCACTGGCAGGTCTGAGTCGGCACCTTTCTCAGTTGGGCTGGAGAGGTGACCATGACTGCACAAACATGGAACGATACGGGCCATACAAACGCATGTGCACACATATCCTGACACACATAAGGAAACATTTTGTGATTATTAATTCAACATGAATCCCTATTGTTGTCATTTGATTACAGAGTATAATTTTAGGTTTTCCAGTTCTTAAAGCACAAATGTTTTGTAAACCTTAACAGTTAAATGTTTTGATTTGGCTGCAGCTTTTAGGTCAGTGTAAATAAATTACTTTTTTTTGACTCAACCACATAGTAGAGAGCGATTATTGCTGCCTTTTCCACCATCTGGTACACACATTTCCAGTAATTGCATTATATTCCTTTAAATACAAACCCCATTTCTAGTAAAGTTTGTGACATTTCCCAAAAAGCAATAGAAACTAAAATCAGTGATTTGTTTGAAACTTTATTTAACTGAAAAGTACAAAGGAAAGATTTTTGGTGTTTTCTCTGACCAACCTAATTGCATTTTGTAAATATAAACAAATTTAAGACAGCGACACTTCACACTCTCGTACACACAAAGCAAATGTAAAACCCTGTCTCTTTTGTAATGTCCTGAATTAACTCAGAAAGGTGAGACAGAGGCCTGTTTACCACTGTGTTACATGACCTTTCTTTTCAATTCCACTTTTTAATCGTTTGTAAACTGAGGATACTAATTGTTATAGTTTTGCAAGTGGAATATTGACCCATTCTTGCTGGATACAAGACTTCACCTGCTCAACAGTCCGTGGTCGCTGTGGTCTGATTGTCCTCTTCATGATGCACCATACATTTTCAGTAAGAGACAGATCTGGACTGCGAGCAGGCCAGTCACACACATGCACTCTGTGCCCGTGAAGCCATGCTGTTGTAGCACGTGCAGAAAGAGGCCTGACATCTTCCTTCTGAAATATCCACGGACTTCCCAGGACAAGACGTTACCCCAATGGCAGCATGCCTCTCTGAAATCCCAGTACATGCCTCTGGGTTGGTGGTACTTTCATACATATGCAAGTAACCCATGCCGTGGGCACTGATGCACCCCCACACCATCACAGATGCTGGTTTTTGACGACAGTTTGTATGGTCTTTTTCATAATTGGCACAGAGAACCCAATGTCCATTTTCCTTGATGACAAGCTGAAACATGGACTCGTCTGACCACAGAACATGTTTCCATTGTTCTATCTGAGATAAGCTCAGATGGGACCTCACTTATGCTTCCTCCTTGCCTAATAGAATATCATGCTGTATTTCTGGATGTAGAGCTGGACTGTGTTAAGAGCCAATGGTTTTCCAAAGTCCTCCTGAGCCCATATGGCTGTATTCATCAGGGTAGTATGACGGTTTCTCATGCAGTGCCTTCTGAAGGTCACGCACATTCAGCAGTGGTTTTTGCCCATGGCTTTTATGCACTGAGATTTCCCAGGATTCCACAAATGTTTTCATAGTATTATGTAATGTAGATGTTGAATAGTTTGCAATCTTGTATAGAGAAATAGTCTTTGAACTGACTGACAATCCTCTCCTGGTGTCTGGTGCAAGGTGCTGGTGATCCTTGACTGCAAAGACTGAGCCTTTTGTAGCCAGTCATGAAACCCTCACTTGTTACCAACGAACCTGCTAATTGTGGAGTTTTCCAGAATGGTGTTACTGGAATATTCTAAAAACATTTATTTACTCTTTGTCCCAACTTCTCTGTGTGTTGCATCAAATTCAAAATGTGTTTATATTTAAAAAATGCAATTAAATTGGTCAGAAAAAAGACTGAAAAGCTCTTCTTTGTACTTTTGTCAGTTAAATAAAGGTTCAAGTGAATTAATACAATCAGATTTCTATTGCATTTTGGAAAATGTTCCAACTTTTCTGGAAATGGGGTGTGTAGTATGGGGAGATTTTCACTGTGTCTGGACAGGAAGTCAGGACAGATTCAAGCAATCTACAAGGAGTTCAAAAAGATCCTTCCTCATCAGTGGGGTAACATCCAGACTGTGTTGCTGTCTCTTGTTTTAGACGTCCATGTATCTGCAGATGGCCCAAGCCAGAGGAAGGGCTAGCCGCGCAGCTGAACCCAACGCGGTGCACGAGACACTCGAACTCAAGGTGCGATGTGGGCCCTGTCTGCACCACAGCCCTGCATACTGCCTGGGCTCGTGGTCACCAGCAGCATGCTTCCTCTCTTTGTATCTGAGCACATTTTTGTCAACACCACCTTCCACTTGGCCATCATCTGTTTATCTCAGTAACACTTGGCATGCAACGTTTCCAGTTCGTGCATAATCTTGAAGTTTTGTGTAACATGCATTTAATTTCACGTAATGTTGTTTCCATGTTTTCTTTGTGTAAGCCTCATTGTCTGAGCACCCTTTCTTATCGTCATTGTCCTTTTTCTGCTTTGCATTTATACTAAATGCCATATTTTGCATGAGAGCTGGGTTAAAATGGAAATGGCTTCTCAGGCTGCTAAAAAAAATAATTTGACTTTTACACACAATTAATTAAGCAGGCTTTTATTGTGCATGACATATTTTTATTTAGCATATATTTAGCAGCGCCCATGAACAACAGACAGCCTGATCATTCATCCCACTTATCTCTGAAAACACAGGATGTCCCACCCATCAGTCCTTCAGCCCACCGAGCCCTCCACCTTCTGTAGGAATGTGGTGCAGTCTCTCCCACAGAGGCGGCAGGACTAGTCAGCATCTGTCCCACTCCCACAGTGAGCTCTGTTAGCCCAGAGCAAACACCAGCCATCTGTAGCCAACTAGCTGAGCAGCAAAGGAAATATAAGGGCCACATACTTCAAAATGTCTACACTGTTTGATCTCTCCAAGCACTTGAAACACAGAAGGAACTTTTTAAGGATGTAGGGGCTTTAGGTGAAGTGGGACAATTTGAAAATGTTCCAGCTTTTTGTTTTCTTGTCAGATTTATTTTTATGGTACAACTTTTCTGAAGGCATGTATTTTATTGCAGTAGTAATAACATGTTCAGGGCAGAGTTTCCCTCTGGTACTGTACACAAAAAATGTTTGTGACTTTTTTTTCTACATGTCAACATCTGGCATGGCTGGGACTGAGCTGCCAGCACCTTCCTGTTTGCATAAGTGGTGATTTTAATCAGAGATGAGCAGGGAATTGTAAATGTTGCATGTGTGGTCCAGTGAAGTGAATTTGGCACAGTGCCATATTTTCTCCCCTGCTTTTTTGCTGATGCGCAGTGACCGAGATGTCTCCATCTCTGTCCCCTATGGAAGTGAAAGATGGGGGTTGGACATGCTTTGGTCTGTGAGGCAGGGCTAGGGGACATGTCACCTCATGTCACTTCCCCCACCCACCCCCCCAC
>NW_018127898.1:7860719-7873508 GCF_001952655.1 Monopterus albus | reverse complement strand
CTTTCATTGCTTGCATGCAGAGATGCCAAGTGCTATGAACATCAGTCATCCAGCCTCCATCCCAGGCTTGTTTTCACTGAGCTGGATTACAGGTGTCAGCAGTAGGTCTGCACAGCCACAGGCACCAAGAAGCTGAGAGATATTTGGCATGCAGCTTATTATGCTGAGAGAAGCAGCTCACAACATATTGTTTTTTACAGAAGAGTGGCATGGAGATGCATTTTCTCTGTGAACGCATGCTCATTATTCTAATATTTCATTTCTCATCAGGCTGTAAAGGTCCCGCCGGAGTCAGAGGGAGCACATGCACTGCCTCGTTTTCTCTACACAAGGGAATAACAGTGTCAAGTTGAAGATGCTGAATTTATTGTCATCTCCATATGATTTTTCCATTCCAGGAAGAAATCTTCCATTTGGAACCAGGCAAAGTAGAATCTGGGAAAGGAAAGTGCTCCTATGACCCGAAGCTCAACAGTGTGTCAGCTTTAATCAGTGAGTATCATCTGAGCTTGGTCACATGAGGACGTAGACACGGATGAGACAGTCCAGTCCAACTCTTTTTAGTCTCATCCCACATGGATTCTTTTATCTTCTCTTTTTTATTTGTCCTTCTCTGTGCTCACTGTCAAATTTGTTAACAGGAAATGCTTACCATCTGCCATTGATGTCCAGAAAGGCCAAGCCAAGTGTGCTCTTTCATTCTGTGCCTCTTTCTCACAGTTAGCTGCTTAGTGTAATCAGCCTAACCGTTAAGGAATTTTGCCTTGTTAGGGTGTAGATGGGCACAGTGGTATGTGCCTATTAATGTGAATCCCTTGAGAATCAATGACTTCCAGTTAAACTCCTTTTCAGGGCTTATATCACCATTTGAAAGTTTTCTTACTTCCATATTTATCAGGACTCATTGTGTGCAGTCTCACTTCTCTTGGAGACAGAGGTCCTCGCATGTTTTAATGGCCAAGCAATCACATACTTATATATTTACACACATATTTACAGTACAGTTAAACTAACAGGAAAGCCTGGAGAAACCTGATTTTTGATGCTTTCACTAAGGACGTTTACCAGATGTTTACCCATGCCAGACCACCAGCATCATCAAAGCACCAAATGACAGAAGAGATTTTGGATGTGTTAGATTATGTGCATGCACTTTGTGTTAAAATATGGGATTATTGTCCTAAAAAAGTCAAAGGACTAAAATATCTACAATAAAAAAGATGATCTGCTTTTTTTTTTAGGACAAAATCATATTTCTATCTTTATTCAGTACCTATCTGTAAATTTGTATCAAGGATCAGTCTGGATACTATAACATATCATCTGTTGTAGCATTCATGAAGTCAGCGTCCTCTGTCCCTTTGCCCAAGGTCACTTAGTCGGGTCCGGACCACACAGCTGCCACCAGTGAAAGGCGATCTTCACTCTGCAGGGTGAGACAGCAGGCGTAAATCACTGGCACTGCTTTCCCACATTAGCACAGTGCCAGCTGAACAGTATGGAACTGGTGCTGTCATCCGAGATAGATTCACTTCCCTCCTCCACCAGTTAGCATCATACAGGGGACAGTGTTGTTAGTGTTGATAAGGATTAAGAACCCTGTACCACAATAATAAATTTACTATTGACCACTAACTGCTCTGCTCTCCGCCACATTAGACATCCTATCATCCATGGACATTTTAATGAGTTGCCATCATTCTCTGCATAGCACTGCCAAGGGCCATGACATTGAGTATAATGATGGTAGGATAGTGGTTTTGTTTCCTCTGCTCAATCTCTACGGGCTCTAACAGTCACACCTGCTCTCCAGTGGGGGCAGCTGTAAGATCAACATATTGTCTTCTGTGATTAACAAGGCTGTTGTGTACATTAGTCAGTCTGCACACATAGATGTGCTCAAAGTTTGTCTTTATGGAGAGCATGTGAAGAGTGTTTAGGAATGTTTGGTTCCTGGTTTTTGTGACACTGTATAATATGTGCGTTCTAGTTTCTTAATGAATTTTTCTTATGTTTCCTAGAAAGACCTGTTTAAGTTCAAACTAATTACAAGGGCAATAGAAACAGTGAATGTAGAAAATCTCCACTCATTTAATTACATTTTTAAGAGCAGAACCAGAAACAGAACCTGAAATTTAGGAGAGGGGAAGTAGTTGGGAGGGGTTGACAAGCAGTTTCTGATTTCCACAGGAAGCTTCCTCAAAAAATGTTAAACTCCCAGTGACAGGAAAAACAGAGAGCTATTCTTTTCCAAGCAAGTACTCATTTAACATCGCAAACATAATTATCCGTTGGTCAAATGTTATTTTTATCTGCAACAGACCTTGACAGTAGACATTTTGACTGAGCAGGAAATGTACAGGTGGAAAGACGATACTTATGGCTCAGTGTCCTACAATAAGTTGGTCCAGTGAATCAACATGGGCCATCTCTAAGTGGAATGCACTCATCATTAATGTTATTAGTAGCACTTGTGATTTTGTGAAAGATAACACAATGTGAATGAAAAAAGACTATGCACAGCTAGAAAAGCGAAGTTCGTTTAGTGCACCTGCTGTGACTAAAACTTGGTTAAAATGTGCACGAACACAGCCAGTTAAATGGAACAAGTTGTAAGACAAGTGTAAGGGGCTGATTAAATAATGTTCCAAAAACTACCTGCAGTAGTAACCTAGCATTATTTATAGAGGTAAGGGGGGTGTCATTGCTAATTTCTGAAAATAATTCTCTCTAAGCACTGTTTGAAATAAGTGAATAACATTGTGTTGATTATATTGTTCTATAATACCAGGGCTAACTGGCCCTATTCTACAATACGTAGACAATACTGCTCTTTATTTTCATGTCTTCTGTATTGATCACCAGTTGTGACTTTTTGCCTGGGGCATGCAGCCTAGCCTCAGTCTTTTGAAATTAGCTGTACTGTATATTATATGCAGTATGTAGTCATCTTGTGCACATTTAGGACTTTCTGTCAGCTTCTTTTTTAAATGAATGATGGGCTTTTAAATATGTTTTGCCTTTAGAGTTCATTTTGCTAGCTACAGGTAATAAAATGTGCTAGTGACAGTCATCATTTTAACTAACAAAATTGAGAGTAGCCATCTTGAAATAAAAAGTGTACTTTTGTATTCTTCAGTTTGAAATCAAATAGTAATTGTTTTATAACTTAGTACTACAGTGGTAAATATGTGTTTTTTCATTGTCAATTGCATCCTGTACCTGACAGGAGTAGCAACAAAAAGCAGGAGGACAGGGCTTAGTGAGCAGTGAAATGGATGTTGTAATGCTCCTGTAATTAGTAAACATTTACAGCATCCCTCCCAGAAAACTTCCTAAAAAAATCACAGTTAGATATTATCGCTTTACAGGAAACTCTTGAGACTCGTAAGATAAAGTTTCATCTCATGTTGCAGCCTTTTGAGGATTGATGTTTTGCATCTTTAATTACAGTAACACCCTGGCCACTTTGTGTCTAAATGAAAGCAAATGTGTAGATACTCAGCTGCTGGATTCTGGAATGAACAGTCCAGAGATATTTGGTTCTAAATATACTTTTTGAAATAAAAGCCTTGATGCTTTATGATGTTGGGATAAAGTCAGAGTCAATGAGTTTCACTAAACTCTGCCGTTTTCTCTTTCTCAGATGGTGAACTATATGCTGCGGTCTATGTTGACTTTATGGGAACAGACTCGGCCATCTTCCGTACTTTGGGGACAAAGACTGTCATGAGAACAGATCAGTATAACTCCAGATGGTTGAATGGTAACTGTCCTATTTAACCTATAAATGATACACAGGGCTTTCATCCAGTTTCTGCAGTTTTCTTACATGACTTTTCAACACACACAGTCTAACCATGGGTCCAAATGTAAAGATGCTGGTGTTTGAATATGCTTACTGAGTCATTTATCAAGTTATAAACAGGAAATACTGAGAGTTTATAAAGGGTTTTGGGCAGATGTTTTCCCATATCCTCATTAAACTTCTGGCTATCTCTCCTCCCCACAGACCCCACTTTCATCCACGCACACCTCATCCCGGACAGCGCGGAGAGAAATGACGACAAGCTGTATTTCTTCTTCCGGGAGAAGTCGTCTGAGATGGGTCAGAGTCCTGTGACCCAGTCTCGTATAGGACGCATCTGCCTGGTGTGTACACAGTGAGGAACGTGTTTACTTTGGAGTGTAAACATAATGGAAAAAAAACCTGCATCCATATGAAAAACAGGCTAGAGTCCCCTGAGGCGAGTCACCCACTGTGTTTGAATGTTTACGGGTGCAGGACTTGTATTTGGCCAACGCTGACGTGCTGGAATCCACATGTGTCTTTAACCTTCCTGTCTACAATGCATCCCTCTGTCTGTGAGATTGCCCTCTGACCTCCGACCCTGTGATCCCTTGACCTCTTCTCCCTGGTAGTCCTAAAACACTGTTGAAGCTTTAGTGTACATAGCAGCAAAAACATAAAACCTCACCACCTTTAAAAAACTCATGTTAAGTAGACTTCCTCCACATACGCTTGTGTGACTTAGAAAAAGAAAGAGAGCAGAGCTATAAAAACAAATAACACAAATGTCCTGTGGGGTAACTATCTGAGCTGACAGTGTTTATTTGATTTGAGTTTTGCAAGGTTCCTTCTGGGTTTGCGTGCATGTGTATTATTATTATTAGAGCAGGTATATGAGTACGAGTATGAGTGAGAAAATGTGGCTTACGTGTGATTGTCGCCTCAGCTGTTCGCCACTGTATTTATTTGAGGGGGTCAGGCGCTGACCCGACACACAAACACTCATCCCCCTCTCAGTGGGCTCTGCTGCGGCCTCCAGAGACCCGCTCCTGTCATTCTTACTTCAACATACATCTGGATACTCTTACTGCCATTCTCTGCTCCCTGCACACCAAAACTAAACTTTACCATAGCTGTATTTACACTGAAAACATTTCAACTCCCAAAATGATATTCATCAGAAATGCACAGCCACTCTTTAAAATGAAAGATTAAATTATACACAAACCAAAGTGCAACATTCGCTGCTGGTTCTGGAGGCACACACTGGTTTCATCTCATTCTTACTGGGGTGAATTCTGGCCTCGCTCCACTGCAGATGGAAGTGTCTAAATAGGAAGCGCCAATGTTTACCATCACTACCACCACCCTTATTTTCTTTAGCTTCCTGGCTTTTCAGACCAACATGTACTGTGTGTCTGTGTGGGTGGCTCCACCTGGGTTTGTTTTCAGTAGGACAGAGGAGGATGTAAGCATGAGCGAGTGATGGAGAAACTGTTCTCTGTCTCCTCCACCTTCTCAAATGCAGAATGATGACGGAGGCCACTGTTGTCTGGTCAATAAGTGGAGCACCTTTCTAAAAGCCAGGCTCATCTGCTCGGTGCCAGGAGACGACGGCATGGAGACGCACTTTGATGAGCTCAGTGAGTACACAGACAGTTACATCTGCAAACTGAGATCATTCTGTGGTTCCTCACTCTGTGTTCAGTTGAAATGATCATCTGTAGGTTACTTGGTGTGGGTGTGGGGTGTTGCATAGACTTCATTGTCAATCAAATATGCTGCAAACCCTGTGATGTCTTTTCCTTAGATTTCTCTGTAGGTGCTGCTTTCCTTGTCAGTTCAGCCAAGGTTGCTATCACTGTTCTTCTGCCAGATTACATCCCACACATCTAGGGCTGCAACTAATGATTACTTTCACTACTGATTAATCATTTGGTCCAAGAAATGCTATAAAATAGTCAAAACAATTGCAAATAAATTGAATTCAAATAATTAAATGGAAACCACCTATTAGTTTGCCTGCTTCAAATCTGTGTTAACAAAAAATACAGCAGAGGAAAAGACAGTGAACTGGTTCATTTTGATCTATGGGAACTGAACTTTGAGCTAGCTCTTGTGAAGTGTGAACTTGCACAAAACTGATTACCATAAATGACTAAGAAAAGCATCAGTCGTCAAACTGGAGAAGGTACAAACAGAGAACTGGTTGTCGAAATTGTTTCCAATAAATTTTCTGTTGATTACCCAATCAACTAACTGACTAATTGTTTCAGCTGTAAACACACCATCTCCTTTACATTTGAGGAGCAGAGGTGTCTTTATGTTTTCTGTTTTATGTAAAGGTCATTTAAAAGCTTGCATTACTGTAGATATTAAAACAATATTGTGTCAATCAGTAAGATGGAGTAGTAAAATAAACATTTTAAAAACAGAAATACCACTATTGTCCAAAAGGAATAGTATTGTTAATGCATCCTTAGCAAAGAACTTTTATTACATCTTGATTTTTCTAAGAAACCAAACCTCTTCTTTGTGCAGTTAATCATTTTGACAGTAGGTATAAAATGGCAAAGAACAAGGACACAAATGACATTACTAGATTTATTTCAGACATTTTCATTTCCAGGTTCCTGTCATGTATAATCACATCTGAAATATTAAGTATAGAACAATCTACCACAGGGTCTGTTTCTACTGCGACACCTGCCAAGTGCACACACACACACACACACACACACACACACACTCACACCAGATCTCAGTCCATGGCCCATATGGCAGCCCACTCCCATTATATACTGTAGCCCATTCAGGATATTGTAAGGTCAGTGGTACACACAATCCCTCCACTGCAGATGTCATTTTCTTTTAAGATGTCTTAAACAAAAGTGTCTGTTACATGTGTGTGAGGGGGGAGTGGCTGATTGGTGTGCAGATCAGATCCCCAGCTGGAATGTGTGTGACTGCGTGAGCTCTCCAGGGAAAGCTCTGTCTCTTTCTGTCTTGCCAGTTTAAAATAGAGCCATAGAGTAGATCAGGGACCGATGTGTGAGGCTACTGTTGCTCTTGAACTAATCTCAAGAATGAAAAGTGCCATGCCTGTTGAATCTGATGGTAGATTTTTCCATCTTTATCTCACTGACACATTCCTTACTTTTATCTCAACCTGCCTGCAGTTCTAAAAGCTCTTTTGTTTTTACAGCTAACATTTATTTTTCCCCTCTTTGAACAGCTGCAAAAGTGACACACTGGGAAACTGCAGCCACTTCACATAAATGATGTGAAAACGGTTCTGGGCTTTTTTTTTTACCTTTACCAGCGAGGGTTCTGTCTTTACTGGACACAGGCCTGCTGTGCAGAGTGGTTCTTTGAGAGGGTTGGAGAGTTGTCACTGTTTGGCACTAATGAGGATTGTCAGAATATTGCTTGAATAAAGCTGTAAATGTATAGTGGACCAGGCTGGAGAATAAACAAGGATGTGGTATGAAAGCATAGATACTGTATGCACACAAAGAAGGATAAGACATGTGCACATGTCAGTTTGTAGAGCAGCTACCCCACCAACAACTCCTACAGAGGACACTTATTAGCTAAGGTTAAGTATCATGCTAATAGATTCACATTTAATATTTAGTTTATAAAGCTCTGTAGGTGAGGAGTTTGTCTTTACAAAAGAACATGAAGATTTTAGGATTTCATAAGGGCAAATGGGAAGATTAATGCAGGTAGGGCAGCGCTTGGCATTCTGTTTCCAGCAATTCCACGGGGTGCAGAACATACGAGGAACTTTTTATGGCCAGAATCCTCCCAAATACATCTGTGGTTTCCCTTCACTGTGCTTAGCTAAGCTAAGTGGCTGCTGACACATATAGTAGCTCCATATTTAACAGACAGCTATGAGACTATTGTCAGTCTCGTCATTTGCAGTAACTCTTGGCATGAAATCAAAAAAGTATATTTTCTAAAATGTGGAACTTTGCTTAATTCTACATATTGGGGCATGTACTACAGTAAGTAGGCACTGTTCTTCAGATGCATTACGGTGCACAACTGAAGATAGTTTCAAGCCATGCCACATTTTCACAGTTCAGCTGGTCATGCTTGAATTTCTTAAAATTTTAATAAAATAACTCTAAACTCATTATTGAGAAATGTCCAAACCAGCTGTATCCGCGGTAGTCTTATACAGAAAGACATTATGGCAATGCATGCCTGAGTGCTGAGTTTTTACAGCTGGAACATATAACACTTATTAGTTTTACCTGACAAGCTGAACCTAAATGACATGCCAAGTTTAAATGATTTTTTTACTTCGTAGCAGGCACAAGAACAGCAGATATTCCTGCAGTATAGATGAGGAAGGCTTTAAAAAATCTCTGATCAATAGGCAGAAGGACAAAAAGGCAGAGACCAGGAGATTAGAGTCAAACAGAGACAAAGGGAGATATACTAAATGAAACACAGAACACCCAAAGCCCAAAGGCTGATCAAGCAGGACTTTTTTTTTGAAAAAATGTGTTCTGAGATTTTATTGCCATACAAAAATAAGCCAGATAGTTGTGGAATCTGGCTCTTTCATAGCTGTTATTAACACACTGAATCCCTTAAAGCTAAGTCACCACTGCCCTGTCAGGACAGCCTTTATTGCCAATCAGACATCTTTTTTCCCACATGTTTTTCTGGTGCTTTGGCTGCAGTGGTATCTTCTCTGCATATGCACACACTTGTGTGCTCTTGTGTGTAAATCATTCATTTTTGTAGTGTAACAGCTGTATGAAATGACAAGGATCATCTGCTGCGTCACACCCACGACAGGTTGTCATGCTGTGTCCATGCTAACCTATGACCGTTCCACAGCTTCCACTGCGACAGCTGTGGAAGATGGCATGGTGGTGTGAGTGTGTGTGTGACTTTAGGGAATCTGGTAGCTACAGAGATATAAGCACAGTGTGCCTACTGTCACTCAGCTTGATCCTTTTCTCCAGGAAGCTCAGGGTTACAGACAGTCCCTAAAGGGAGGTAGGACTGATTCTCTGTGGACCCGGCAGTTCAAATTCAAAGACAGCGCTTACACTTTCCTTGTAACATTCTATCTGCACAGCAGCCTGACAGCTAATTTCTCACGCTGGTCTATATCGGACTGCAAGCACATAAATCTGACACAGGTATACTTGCACTTTTTTGCATCTGATCAGTTCTCCTCCTGTTTCCACACTTTCCAGACATTAATAATCACATTCTTACTGCATCTTTTCTCCCTCTGTCTCTCGCTTCTTGACTTTCTAAGAGGTTTTATCTTTACCCCACAATTGTTTATTTGTGCTCTTCTGGTTTAGGAGCACATTCTCTGTTTTGTCCTATTGTGAACATGCCTCCCGGGACAAGTATTTAGGTCAGGTACCAAAAAGGAGAGAGACTCTCGCCCATCACGTGTTTAGCTCTTCTTTGTCTATTGCTGTGGACCTTTCCTCAGTATCAGCAGGATCATCTAAATCAGGCAGCATCCAATGTCAGAGCCTTTTAGGACAGAATATGTCAGCATGCATAATTTACAGGCCGCTAGAATTGGCTTAAGAGTATATGAGTCAATTCTCCTCTGGGAGAGAAGCTGTATTTCTCTTCCCTCAAAGTGAAAGACATGAACGATTGGTGCAGGAAGAGGAGGATCCCTGCACATAATGTTTAAATTTTCCTCAGGAGAAGTCTCAGCAATCACAGTGGCCTTGTCTAGACTGTAGAGAACCAGACTGTCTGAATTCACAGCCTTACTGTTGAACACCAGTGTTTTCTGTTTGGTGCTTCAACTGATTTGACTTCAATGGTTAATGAAATAGCCTCTCATGGTTCTTCAGTGCCTATGTCTTATCTTGTCAATAAAGTCTTCACCTTGTGTTTCCATTCTGAGGCCATCATTCAGACTTACTTCCTATTTTCCTTTTGTTATTTCTATTAGACTGGTAGGTAATGTTTCTGCTCCCTTTAAGTTCTTTAGCCATGTTAGTGCCCTGACTTTTCAGTCAGTTAAATGATTTTTAGTTAAATATGTTAACTATTCTGAAAAATATCTGTCAAGGTTCAGCCTTTTAGTTAGTGCATCACTCCTGGGGAGGTTCAGACTTTCCAGCTAAGAGCTGTTGGACTGCCTGAAAGCTGCGTAAATATTAGTAAAGAAGAGCTTGTGCTGTGCAGCACTGTTCTCTTTACACTGATGTGATTTCTCTGTTGTCTCTTACAGGAGATGTTTACATACAGCCAACACAGGACACAAAAAATCCTGTGATATATGGAGTCTTCTCTGTCTCTGGGTTAGTGTGCTATTATGGATAGTGTCCAGTAGGCACAGTTTCTGTTGCTTTGTGAGATAAATTTGCCAGATTTTTTTCTCTTGTCCTCTTCTCCCACTTCACAGCTCTGTATTCAAAGGCTCAGCAGTTTGTGTCTACTCCATGGCTGACATCCGCATGGTCTTCAATGGACCCTTTGCCCACAAGGAGGGTCCTAGTTACCAATGGGTGGCCTACACGGGGAAGATCCCCTACCCCCGCCCCGGCACAGTGAGCCTCGCCTTATACTCACCCCACATGTGAATCCACCAGCAAGCTGGCATAATACGGACTTCTCTCTCAGTCTGAGCTCAAATAAAAACCACCTGGACAAAATGCAGACATCAGCATAATCAAAAGTCAAAATATTACAGAAAGACAGCCTTTCATATATATTTTTTCATGTGATTATGTCCTTTCCTTTCAGTGGTTTTGAATACACAGTAGTATTAATGCTTCTGTTTCTCTCTCAGTGCCCCGGAGGTACATTCACCCCCAACATGAAGTCCACTAAGGACTATCCAGATGAAGTGATTAATTTTATGAGGAATCACCCTGCCATGTACAATGCCGTGTACCCAGTACACAAGCGCCCCCTGGTGGTTCGGACCAATGTGGACTATGAGTTCACCACCATCACAGTGGACCAGGTGACAGCTGCAGATGGCAACTATGAAGTGCTCTTTTTGGGAACCGGTGAGTGTTTTATGCACTTTTAATTAGAAATGTTATCTGTTTACTTACAAAATCATCACAGATGTTTTTAGGGCTATTTTAAAGTGACTACCATGTACACAGTGCCAGTCTGAACTTATGAACCCTTTGATTAGGGTCAGAAAGGTCAGTGACAGTGTCAGAAGAAAGTTGAATAAGGGAGAAAAAAAATCCCTCCCTCTGAAATAAATCTCATGTAAGTAGAGGGCTCATCACCCCTACACTAATTTATCACTTAGAGAAAAGCATTCTTGCTAGGGGGTGCGACAATACACTTAGCTCACGAGACGAGATGATACACGATACTGGGTTTGGAAAACAAGATGAGATGATATTTTAACAGTGTTTTTAAGAAATCTTCAGTGATGAAACGTAAGAATGGAAAAATTGTCTACCCCTCAGTTGTATTTTGAAATGTTTTAACTAATCACATTATAATTAATGTAATGAATGTCACTTCAGTTCTACTTTCTGAATATGAATTGTCATATGTGTTATACCCCAGTTCTTTAATTGGACAGATTTGAATAAGAAAGGAGTCTGCCTTTCTTGATTTTAGTGCAGGTTTATTTAAAAAAATATATAAATAAAGACTACAAAACACGATCCGGGTTGTTCCTTCCTCCAGAAGGCTGTGGCTGCTGGAGAGAGAAGCTCCCGGAAACACAGAGCCTAATACATTTATCAGTTTTGGGCTAACCCCTTACACAGATGAAGTCCGTCCAGCAGACTCCATCTCTTATCTAGAGCTCTATAGTCTTGGAGCAGCTGCTGGGAGCAGCTGGTCATAACAAAATGAGGAATTCCATGTGTGTGTGTGTTGTTACGTGGTGCATAGCTAAAACATTCATTCAGACATAATTCTAACACAAGATTAATACAAGAAAACAATTGGTGTCAAGGTACACATTTCAGAATCAACACTGTCTTCTAAACTTGAAGCAAAGCAGACTAGAGCAGACTTTGAATCTTATTAAATTGCATTACTAACACATTAAAGTCTAAGACATTAATGTCGAATAATTATCTGACTGATTTATTCATTTCTAACATATGCAGTAAAAACAACAAAATGCAAACACTGTAAAATGGTTTGCCACAAACTCAGCTGACTGCCTTCTCTCCTGTAGGATTTCACAAGTCTCTTTAACTGTATAACTGTGCATGAACTATGCATGAGCTTCTAACTTCTAACTGAAGCTGTATGTGACCTTCTGTGCTATTTTCACCCTCACCGCCCCGGATGGTGACATCATCCAGCAAAGGCGTTGACCAACAGGGGGACGAAAGGGACGTGGACAAAAAGAAGACTCTTTTGTTTACCTTGTTAACATAAGCATTCACTGCTATTTAGTGTCAAATTTGGGCCACAGTTAACTCACCATAACGACACGCAACGCATTCTCATTAGTACTAGATGTTAAACGGTGTTTTTTATCTTTCAGTGCTGACACACTGGTGGTAGAATTGTTGCTAAGGTAGAGTAGGTTACATTAGCAGCATGACTAACCAAAACACAACCGAAACTCAGGGGCTGGAAATGTGAATGAAGCCCCTCATGTTGACTTGTCACAGCCATGGCTGTTTCATACCCACCTACGACACTCCCCCCTGCAACCCCTCACCCCCCGACCAATGCAGCTCTGTGCATTAAAACACAGCAGGGAGTTGTGTTTTTGCCAGACTAATGTGAACGTATTGTCAACTAATATATCCTAGCGTACAGCTAGGATATATTAGTTGAACACTGAACCTTTAATAAGGCTCCAGTGTGACAGCAGCAGCCACCACACTGTATGCAGCCCTTATATGTTGTATATATGACACCTCTTAACTGACTCCTTTGTTCATCTGTGCATTACGGGGAGGGGAGGAAATAAATGCATTTGTGTGTGATAGCAGATCACTGTGGAGGAATGTGTATCCTTTCATGTTGTCAAAGGCAGCCATTCAGCCCCC
>NW_018127898.1:7857376-7860688 GCF_001952655.1 Monopterus albus | reverse complement strand
CTCTGTACAGTAGTCAAACATCCCAGAGAAGGCCAGGGAATGTCTTATGGCCTCCATATAAACAAAAGAAGAGGTTTGTCACAGTGATGGCACTGTGTACAGTAAGTGGAACAGAGCCTCGTGTCACTGAGTAAAGGTTAAACTGAAGAGAAACACATGACAGAGGTGGAGAGTACAGTGGAGCCTGTTGATTTGAGGATTAGCTTTTGTTAGACGTGGCTGAGAAAATAAAATGGGACTCTAAGGGACTGTTGACAAGCAGAGGAGGTGTAAGGTTGCAAGTGTGTAGCTCACAGGTGCGTGTTGTGCTCCATAGATAAGGGGACTGTCCAGAAAGTCATTGTGCTGCCCAGAGATGACCTACAAACTGAGGAGCTGGTACTGGAAGAGGTAGAGGTGTTCAAGGTGAGCCTGTTTCTCAATTACTTTGACTTCATCTACCATATTTTATCTTTGCACATCCATTTTATTCTCTGTTTAGCTTGTTCTGTGCCTCCCTTTTTAATAAATGTGTTGTCCATTCTCTTTTTCTTTTTCCATTTTGTTAGTGCCTTTGTATATAAAATTTTCATCTGTTATAAAGATAACACACTTTTCTCTATCAAGGTCCCTACTCCAATCACAACAATGAAGATCTCTTCCAAAAGGGTAAGCACCTTTGCGCAACAGATTTTAACCTACCTTTGCCCACATAAAGAGAAAGGAAACCACCTTCCGAGAATGGAAATAAATGAAATGCCACAAGCTACATGAATGCTCCTGCATTTTCCTTTATAATTCTTACACGCATGTCTAGGGAAGACAGCGAAGAATGGAAAAGACATTAAAGTATAGTATTGTCTTTGAAAGTGATTAAATACTGGGCCTCCTGTAAATGTTATGATATCATTCTGCAGTTAGTATTACACTCAGTTTGCCAGATTGTTGAATTTTAAACAGCTGATCATAGCATTAGGAAGGTAATGTGACAGATATGAGTTCAATATGCTACCAGATGTGTGTCAGCACAGTGCAGGACTAGAATTTACATTATTATTATTATTATTAGTAGTAGTAGTAGTAGTAGTAGTAGTAGTAGTAGTATACTTTAAAAATCATCTGTATGAATGTGTATGGTCTGACTTTCCCCCTTCTTCTATTTTCTAGTTGTCATCCAGATGTTCAAGTCTGAATCTCACATCTTAAAATTTTATTTCTGAGTCAATCTGAGGAACCATTTTTTCACTTAACTTGTGGAGCCTATTTAATTTTTAAAATTTGAATATAGGTTTTGAATATGGGATATTTAAATTCTGTATCTATATTTGTGACTTAAAATATATATAAGTTAGGGGTGTCGCAATATTGACTGAAACCGTGACATTTAAAACTGAACTACTGACATTAAGTTAATAATACACATATGATAATATTGTAAATAACCAGTAAAAAGGACTACCAATCAGTCACTAGCTAGGTAGCTACTACCCTATGAGACAGACAGTATACACAGTAAAGTTAATGATTCATTTGACTGACTTTTTTTCAAATTATCTGTAGAGCTCATGATAATATCATTATTGTGAATTTTTTTGACCACAATAATCATGTAATCTGATATCGTGACAGCCCTACCACAAATAAAAAGCATAGTTTTAGTAATGGCCAGTATTTGCTCCATACTGTATATTAAGGTCTGCTCAATGTAAAAATACTCAGGAAGTCTTGCCTGATTTTGTATTTAACATCATTTTTCCTCCTTTTCTCTCACAACAGCAACAGCTGTATGTGTCATCTGTGGTAGGGTTGACCCAGTTGGCTCTTCACCGGTGTGATGTGTATGGTGAGGCCTGTGCTGACTGCTGTCTGGCCAGAGACCCGTACTGTGCCTGGGATGGCAAGTCCTGCTCCCGTTACTCTGCCTCGCAGAAGAGGTAAGCACCAACAGTAGTGCTGACATGAGCTACACTAACTCAAGAACTAACTGACAGACTCAGCTGTGTTCAATTATGTTCAAATTAGCCTGCCTGGCTGGCTGAATGGCTGTTTGGACGGCATTCTGATCTCTTTTATTATGTTCATGGCCATGGTGCTTGGGTATGCTGCAGTTAACACTACACTAATATTTTTATATTTGTGGTATTATAAGAGTAACTAGTAAATGGTGTATATTTGCATGTTACAGTGGTATAATAACATAATGGGGTGGTGGTTACTAGGGATGGGCATTTCAAGCTAAAATGCTATTCAGTATTCACTGGGAACTATTTGTTCCATGGCAGTGGAAAGCACATTCACAGGGTTTGCTGCAGCAATGGTTTACCATTCCAGCTTCATTCTGAAGAACAGCACTCTGTGTTTTCCAGTTGCTTATATAATGGCAGGTGACTGTCACATACGATTCAGTTGTAAGCGCTGTCCATGCATCTGTGGTCAGAGACATCTTTTCAACACATGTCAAATGACTACACAGCTCACGTGCATTATCATCATACAGTTTATCCAGTGACCATATACTCCAGTTGGGACCATATACTCCAGCTGAACACATGCCATTAAACTTCGAAAACTCTCCACCTCAACAAAGCTAATGGGTAGCATGTCCTCTGCCATCATCTTTGTGATGAGGGCTGTTATTTGCACTGCAGGTCGATCATCAGACTTCCTTCTTCAGGTGACCAAGCTAGCCACTGGCTGTTGATCTGTGGGCCACACCCCACTTTCTACTGGATGCCTGGCCTTCAAATGGCTGTGCATAGATGCTGTTGATTAATCATATGCCGACTTAACCTGGAAGAGTTTGCAGTGCACCTCATTTTCGTTTATTTTCTTGAAGAAGTTCCACACAGGATGTTTTGACAGTTCTAGTATCTGCATGTTTCTGCACTTTGTATTTGGCACTGTAGTAAAAAGATATACTGACCTCATTATCGCATTATTTCCAGGCACCAGTAAAAGCAAGGGAAACCAGTGGCTCTTTGTTTTTAAAGACAAAACCATAGTCACATAAAATATTACATTTTTCTTTCTTTAATGAATAGTCGAATATTTGAAAATCATTGCCCATCCTTAGTGGTTTCCAATTGAATTTAGTACTTCAGTGGCTTTATGTACTATTGAATGGCTTTGAATGGCTTGCGGTTGCTTTATGACTTTTTCTCTCCTTATTCGGCAATACTGGTCTGACCCCTATAGACGTAGCCGGAGGCAGGACGTCAGGTACGGGAACCCTATTCGCCAGTGCAGAGGCTTCAACTCTAATGGTAAGAAAAGTGATCATCCACCCCCTTGAGTTTTGCTTCTATGTATTTATTAATCAACTCACAAGGTTGG
>NW_018127898.1:7829929-7857336 GCF_001952655.1 Monopterus albus | reverse complement strand
GTTCATTGTTATGGGCTGGAATGAGTGTTTTCAGGCAGCTTCATAGTAATTTGTGAAAGCCATATACCTAAATGGACTTTGTGCCAAGGCTGGTGGACTGGGTTTGGTCCCAAGGAGGTCATGGTAATGAATGCTTTTGGTTGCCATGGAAATCCCACTTTGTCCCTGCCCTGCAGCCAATAAGAACACGCTTGAGATGGTGCAGTATGGGGTGGAGGGGAGCAGTACCTTCCTGGAGTGTCAGGCCCGCTCTCCACATGCTGTGATCAAATGGCATCTGCAAAGAGATAACAGCGACCGCAGGAAAGAGGTGAGCTGCCACATAGTGTATTTCTTGCTTCTAGTTCTATAAGCATGTTGTATTATGGAGCAGTTTACTCAAATGCATAGTTGTAGCACACAAAGCATGATATAAACTTCCTGGAGTACTGAATTAGCTTGACCTTTTTCCTCCCATGGGTTAGTGACAAATGAACACAGATGAAAAAGAAGAATTTATTTTGAACATATCTTCCACAGTATTTCCTTTCATTTTGTTACTTTGTCAGAGAATGGCGATTTATATGCAATTTGACACATTTGAAAAATGACCTTGCTGTAATTCCGATTATCTATTAACATTAAGTGATTCAGGCTCTGACTGAATGATGCCTGATTTCTCTCACAGACCTCCCACTGTCCTCAGGCCCAGGGGAAGGACACTTAAAGGGGAGCTGTGAAAGAGCCTTCTGCTATGATATATAACCCTGAGGCACTAGTTAAAGTTTTATTTTGAAGCTATGTAGTGTTGCTGCCTCTCTTTTATTGACTATGCTGTTGGATGTTCTCTAATCCTATAGGCAGAGCTGACTCTGCGGCTTTCTTGAACATCTAATTCTGAGTTTTAAAAAAACCACTGTCATCACCTATTCACATTCCCGGAAGATGTTTTATTACATTTGAATTGATGTTACGGCAAGCCGCACACCAAAAGAGCGACTGGACTCAGTAATAGGCGGGACTCAAAACTCAGGTCAGAGAAAGATATTTATTTGACAGAGTATGGAAAGGAAAGGAGGTGGCGAGGATCAGACGCGGAGCTGCCAGCGTGGGTCTCGGGTGTTTGGGGCTGCTGAAATGAATGGACCACTGGAGGAGCCGCCCAGGGGTCAGAGGAGAGGTTTTGGCACTGTGTATAGAGCAGAGAAGGAGATTAGGAGAGGGGACAACAGGCGGATGAGGGTGTGATGAAGTAGAGCACAACACAGGTGACTTGCGTATAGGGGAATGCTGGCTCCGGGCTGGAGAGCGTGCTTGGAACCCAGCGCCGAGGTATGCAGACAGGAACAAGCGCCCACGCTTCACTGACCCAGGCACTTGATATGGACCCCAACCAACGATCGTCGATCAGCAGCAAGGCTCACAGAGATATAGGTGGCACCAGGCGACAGTTCAAAAAACAAAACACTCCTCCGTCATCAGTTCAAAATAACAGAAGATACTCCTTGGTAATGTGTTCAGAATAAACATAAGATCTCCCCAATAGTCAGTTCCAAAAATAACAGAAGATACTCCTCGGTAATTAGTTCAAAATAAACATAAGATCTCCCCAGTAGTCAGTTCCAAAAATAACAGAAGATACTCCTCAGTAATGAGTTCAAGAAAAAAAAAACATAAACAAGACAGAGAAACTCACTCAAGTCAACACAGTGGATAACATCAATATGCCAGAGTAGGACGATCTTAGTAGACATCAGGATCCAGGATGTGAAACACGCAAAGTCGCCGGCAGAACACTGAGAGATCATCTGGTGAGGAGGACACACCAGCGCTGTGTTTAAGTATGGTTCAGCTAATTGAGCACAGGTGTGCCTTGTCGCCGGGAGCGTGCTCCTACGTGAGTAGGGGTGGAGTCGCTGATAGCCCCGGTATCAGCTGCCGAGGTGCCAGGGACGGCCTGATCCGTGGACGTAACAATTGATTAATTCAATTTTTTTAAATAAAGGATATTAACAATACAGGTCAGGACAGAAGGGAAGTAAATCAATACAAAAACATTATTTGGATATGAACAGATACAAACAGCATCCAGATTTTCAGCAGGGATATTGGTTTTCTTTCTACTGTACCTTTCCTGACCAATCATCCAAATGATTGCCAGCAAAACATCACAGTGCTTCTTCATAACTCATTCAATTCTAAACCCAGAGACATCACACACACACACACACACACACACACACACACACACACACATAGATCTGTTTAGAAGTCAGAGAAAAAGACCTCCTTTATGTTCACAACATCTACTGTACTTTGTATACTGACTTGTATTTTCCTATTGTTCAAAGCCCGTGCTTCATTATATCACTCAAATTATAAGTAAGATAAATATTATTTGGTCTCCTAAACTCCAGAATACTGTAGCTGTACTATATGTAGTATGCAAAGCAGGGCGGCCCTTCCTAGACATAAAGCTCTACTAGGGTACAGGCCCCCATTATTTAAGTCACACAATTTCTTGACTCTCTGCCACATGAATGAAATGTGTTCTACATTGTGCCACAGACCAGAGCTCTGCCCCAGGGTACACACACACAAAGACACAACTGCACTTCAGACAGGAAAGATACAGAAACATGTGACTGAGCTAATCAGAGAACAGAAAATAAATACACTCCTCTTCCAATCTTTCTTCTGCAACCTGATTGGCTGGTCAGGTGGAAAAAAAGTCAGGCAGCAGTCAACTATTTTTTGTCATTTGCAGCAGCAGTGGTTGTGGTATTGTGTTCAAGGCAAATATCGAGTAGGCTAGTTTAGACATTAGCTCTGAACGCACTCCTCAGATATCTTTTGTATTCTCGTCACTTCAGTTTTTTTTGTTCTTGTTACCCCACAGGTTTATCTGCTTGATCTGTGTAACAACGTCTGTGCAGCGCAGCTTTATTGTTTGTTTGTGTGTGCACGCATAATAGCATGCTTTGTTTGACTAATGTTACTAATTTAGTTAAGAGCAGAGCTCCCACCCCGCTGGTTCTCAGGGTCACGTACAAGGTCATTCTCCATGCTGTCCCATATTCTAACACCATTCCACTTCAGAGTGATGCATGACAGAAAAAATGATCTTGTGTAAGCAGTAGTCAATAACAGACATGGAGGAGATTTTGCACAAAAGAACAGAAGGCTCTTGCTCTGATGTGGTAATAAATCTGAATAAGAAGCCCCACTGTGCGATATGAACTTCCCTTGCTTTGCCCACTATACCACTGCCATACTGCTGCTACTGAAACTGAAACAACTACAGGTAAAGGTAAAAATGTAGAGATATTAATCTTTATGAATATGTTTTTTATTTCAACATTCATTAAGAACATTCTCAATGTATTTTATGGTGTAGAAGTCTGGCCATGTGCCCTACATTTCTTTGCACTTTTCTGCATTTCACAAAAATAACTAATTTGATTGTCAAGCAGCCCCAGTTTGATTTCTAAGATTTAAACTTTCACAACAAGTTACTCTATCAAATCATTAATCTAAAAAAGCAAAATCTAATAATTTTTTTGTAACTCATAAGGCCACAATTTGAAATTCTAGTGTGCAGTGGATGGCTGGTGGTCACACACCTGTCTCCATAGACACATTGAGCTTTCTCCGCACTTTCCCTTCCTGCCTTCCTGGTTCACCTATTTGTTAAAAATGCACAAAACAAACATCATTTGGGCCGTGTGACAAGAGCATCATACCGTATATTGTTATAGGCTATTCATTAAATGCAGAATGAATAGTCCAAAGTTAACATAACTATGTGTGATGTATTATAACTGGCATTCATTTTATTTCATGTAGTAAACTGATAAATGGTATTTTAAGAGTAGTCCAACTGATCATGTGCATTGATGTACAGAGCTCTATTTTACTTGACATTCAACATCTGCACTTGGTTACATAGTAGCTAATTAAACATTAGCTTGTTATCAACTACAGCCAGGTTTTACCTCTCTCACCTTCACCTATCTGAACTTCTTCCCTGTCTCGACCTCCTCTAATTAGAGATTTTAATCTGAAATTCAAGAGCAGGATCACATCTAAACACACACCTCTTCCTTTCCTCATTACATAGCATGCTCAGTTTTCTCATTTCCAGCCATTCATCTTCTATACCGCTTAAACCCAAACGGGGTCGCGGGGGGGTACTGGAGCCAATCCCAGCCAGCAATCGAGTGAAGGTGGGGTACACCTTGGACAGGTTGACAGTCCATCGCAGGGCCAACACGCAGACAAACAACCACTCACACACACACAGTCATTCCTACGGGCAATTTAGAGACACCAATCAACCTAAGCCGCATGTCTTTGGACTGTGGGAGGAAGCCGGAGTAACCGGAGAGAACCCACACAAGCACGGGGAGAACATGCAAACTCCACACAGAAAGGTCACGAACCCACAACCTTCTCGCTGTGAGGCAACAATGCTAACTACCGTGCCACCGTGCTACCCCATTTCCAGCCATTTAATGTTTAATCTTGGGTACCTCTAGATTAGCTTGGCACCCCTCATAACTCCAAATAGTCTGTAATTATTTCAGAATGATAAAAGCAGAGAGCCTCTTCCTAAAAACAACAGGATAGTTCAAGAAGGCACACACTGTTGCCGGTGTTGTGTCGGAAGTGGACAGCACAACAAACCACAACGGTATTAATTAATTTGAATTTTTCCTCCATAGATATGTACACAACGGTATATGTACCGATGAAAAGAGATGTGTAACACTCTAAACAAAGGAGGTTGTTGAGAAACCCCATATTTTAACTGGCATAATGCAGACATAGCAACTTCTCCAGCTTTACAACAATTCTCTCTAACATTATAGAAACAAGGCATCAACAGACATACAATGTGTTTTTTGTTAAACTTATCATTAAGTCCCACCAAGTAGTGGAAACATCACTCCCTTTCAAGTAGCTCCAAGGTCGGTAAATCCAACCAGTGGTCGCTGTGTCTTCCTCCATACGACCACATATAGTCCCAAAGTAGTGAAATTAATTCTAGCAGGTAGCAAAGCACCGACAATAACATCATGGGCCCTTAATCCGCTTGTTAACCAGCAACACATCACATGTGGCAGAAACACTGGCCTCAAGCAGTCAAAACAAATGGGTACTGTGCTCCAGGGGAATCCAGTGTTAATGAACTGATCGCAGGGGGCTCCACTGGCCGGCTGCTTGTAGCTTAGACCCGGTTAGGTAAAACAGCAAGTCCCTTTACAGGAACATTCCTGGACATGCAGTAACCTCAGGCCTTGTATTTTTCTCCACATCCTCTGGTCACAGTGCAGCAGCAGGAGGTAAAATAGATCCACGAAACAGGGCGCAATCTAAAAATTCTGCTTTTACAATGGCACAGGTGGATATCAGGCAAGCTCACATGAACCTGCGACTGCCTGGAGATTATGACCATTCAATGAACTTGAATGATAATAATACTTTATTTTGTTAGAAAAAAGTTTCATGAGTGAGAGTTTGCGAGATCTGTTTAAACTGAATTGCTTCTGCATAGAAATACAAAAACATATGTACACCTTATTTTTTTGAGCTTTAACATTGTAGGTTCATTGTAAAATTCTAGATAAGTCAAAAAACAAGGAAATGCATGCTATGGGCCCTTTAAAACCACCTGATCAAACTATTCTTCTCACTGCTTGTTTTCTGCTCCATTGCTGGATCATCCTCTCCAACATTTTTGTGGGATTATACTGCCGGTTCTGCTCCACCACCTGCAGGGCCTTCCATGTTCTCCATGCCACATGCTGCCATGCCCTCCTCAGCAGGCTGCGGCTGCCTTGTCAGCTTCCCCTATTCTCTGGTTCCATGAAGACTCCTCTAGCCTCTTTCCTGCAACTCTCCTGCCTCCTTCTGTTCCATGTTCTCTTCCTCCTTCTTGTTTTCATCGGGCATCAGGCTGCCTGCTAACTTTTCCTCCTTTCCTGGAGAGATACCATCTGTCCTCTCGCTTTCCTTCTCCGAGTGGCCACCTTCTAGTTTGATGGCCCCTCTGGGCCCACCATGCAGTTCCATTGGCTTTCCTAGCACCGCATCAGCAGATGACACAGAGAGATGCTCAACTTCGGCTCCGGCTACTTCCTCCTTTGTCCTTCCAGCTGTTTCCACTGCACAACAGTCTTCCTCACTGCCACTTAATCATTTCACTGAGTCAGCTCCATCTCATAGAAGGTTTTTGGGATTCACTGGTGCCTGGTAGCGGCACAGACCTCTGAAGCTTTTTTCCCCAAACCACACAGTCCACAACCATATTCAAACATTCATTCAACATTCATCCTTTCATAAGGGCGGGGGAATGTTCAATCTGCAAGAGTCAATGTTTGAGTAAAACTAATATCATCAGTATTATTCAAAAACTTAATTTAGTCCCTCTCACATACCTCAGTCCACTCCTTTATTTTGTTTCACGAGCCAGTACATGGAATGCTGCATGTGTGCTGCAGTGCACCAGGTATGAAAAACCTATATATGTGCACCGTGGTGTACAAACCCTGACCCCTGTGCCTCAGCTTGTATTTTGCTTTGACATTCTGGATTAGAACAACAAACCAATTAATCCACTGTCAAATATAGAAGCCTGTTAAAAATGTTTGATTTTACTGGGGCACAGCAGATGAAGCAGCACATGCCCCAGTAAAAGGGGTCTATGGGGAAAAGACAAACGTGTGTGGGTATACAAGTCTTTTTTGTTATATATATATATATAATATCATGTTACATTTGTTTTAATATTTTGTGTGCAGCTCACTGTGTACATATACATACATAGAGTAGGAGAAGTTTAAATGGCAGCAGAAAACAATTTAACACAGACAGTGAAATAATCCAGATGATTTTAGTGTACTGTAGACCACCCCCACCTCCAATATAAGTCTGCATAGAGATACAATTTCAGGTAATTTTGTGAATTAACAAAATCAAAAAAAGGCCTTTACACTCAGAAAGATGCCAATGTTCAGTTTTAATCTTTAGCTTTTAAAAGATGGCATGGCTGACAGAAAACACAGATGAAGAAGGCAGTTATGCCGTCACATCACAGGTGTTTCATGGCCATGTCCTGCTCTCTGTCTCTACAGATGCGTTCTGATGGCCGGGTTTTGAAGACAGACCAAGGTCTACTGCTGCGGTCTCTGCAGCCCTCTGATTCTGGCATGTACCAGTGCACAGCCACAGAAAAGAACTTCAAACACACGCTGGTGAAGCTTCAGTTGGTAGTGCTGTCGAGCCGGGCTGTCAACAACTTGCTGGTAGACGGCGGGGGAGGACTCGTGCCCTCTTCTCTCTACTCCAGCAGCACCCAGTGGACCCCTAGTGCAGGCCAGTACAAGGACCTGCTGACCATCCTGAGCCAGCCAGAGATGAACTTGATTAATCAGTACTGCCAAGACTACTGGCAGTTTGGAGACTCACTGCTGGGCCCCCTCAAGGCCAAAGACCTGAAGGAGCTCAAGGAGCAGAAGAAGCCCCGCAACCGCCGACATCATGGGGAGGGGGAGGAGAAAGAGGAGCAGGAGGAGGCAGAGACATGAGGAGCTGATATTTGTGTCTGAAACACCCTCAACCACCCTCGATGCCCCCACCCTGTGAAAACTGGGAGAAACTCATTGAGATTAGCGATGTGAAAAAATCCACAAACCGGGAAAAAAAAAAGCAAACTGAAAAGAAGAGGCTTACAAAGGAAACCCCACATACATTTTCTCGAGCAGTAAGATATATGATACACAGTATTTATTGTAGGTTGTATATATTATCATTCTGTGGATTTCTTTGTACTTATAGAAAAAACATGCTCTTTGTGTATAGGTACCTTTGGGGCAAATATTATTGTTATTATAGATGTTAATTTTATTGTTACTGTTACTGTCATTACAAAACTCATTTGTCAGCATCAAATGACCTTGGTGAGTGTTGGGAATGTGTTATCAGGCATGTAAGCTGTTAGGAGCGAGCTACGGGAGGCTCTCTGACAGGGAAGTGAGTTGTTGATAAGGGGTGATGGGATCTCTGTTGTTTGTTGCTTGCTTTGACTCAATGCCAGGACTCGTTTATTTCTGGACTCTGCCGGTGATGCAACCTGCTCACAGCTGCATGCAGACAGAGACTTTCTATTGCTGGGGGGACCATCGACATATGGGCCCAGTTATTGCGGGAAAACAGTTCTTTCTCTATTAGAGCCCAGGCATACAGATGACTGCTCGGTTACTCTCACTGTTGTAATTGATCTTTTCACAGGAAACAGGTCCCTGCCCTTTGTTGTTTTCCTCTATTTTCTTCCTGATAGGATTGTCTGTAAAATGTTGCAACATCCTTACTACCTTTCTCTAATTTTGATTGGTGAGATTTACATTTCCTTGGCAAAAGTAAGAGAAAAATTCTCTGGTCTGCATAACCTGCAGCTTCTTTTGGATATGAGCTCAAGTTTAAAGATGAGACATAAATGTAATAAGCCAGTATCAAATCAGTTTTTAATGAAATCTATTAGGAAATATATCGGCTGGTGTCTATTCAAATGGTAACATCTTTAAAACTGAGAGTGATATGCAATAAAGGGTCATGGTTTTGCACAACGGGCATCATTCTTTTATTTAAAAGGGACAGTGGCTAAGGCCAAATGCAACAAGCACATTCAGGCACGGTATACAGTAGCTGACAAATCCAATTTAAGAGAAAACAGGCAGCAGTTATTAGCTCTGAGCACACAAAACATCTTTTTATTTCCTTTGACATTAACTTGTGAAAAAACGCTGCTCATATACACAACAGAGCACTGTAAGAATATTGTGAACCTAACTAAAATATTGGGAAGCTGGCTTTCATTGTGTGCATGAACCTGTATTTGTACTGTAATTCTGATAAGATACTGTGTGGTCATTTTTCTTTTCTTTCTTTTACGTTCATTTTTTATTTTATTTTATTTTATTTACTTTTTATCTCTAGGGATGTACAGTATGGTACAGTATGAGATGTTCTCAGTACAGCAAAATGGGGAAAACAAATGCTTTAAACATGCCTTCATTTCAAATATACCCCTCTATAAAGTGTGGTGCACTGACATAAATTTAGATTTTGTCAAATTATAAATTGAAATCATTTTGCTTATGTGTTTGGAATCATTTAAGTAAAGTATAATTTAATAAATAACAGCTGGCACATTAATTACATAGAGAAAAGCATTTTGAGTTTAATAACAGGGTGTTAATAAATACTGTGCAAAGTGACTGATTAGAATTTTTATGCTCACCCTCTCGTACACTTTTCTAGTAAAGACATTAATATTACTGTTATATAAGACAAATTAATGGAGTTTTCCTGTAAAACAATGTATTATGCTTTCATATCATTGTGAAATTTATAGACTTTTAATGAAAGTCTGCATGAACACCTCTGGGAAGACGCAACCATAATTTATACAGGGGTATCTGTATCTGATCCTCAATGTGGCATTGGTCTACATTCCCAGAATCCACTACAGGTCCTGATCTTCCCCTCCAAATGAGACCAAGGGATCTACAGCAAAAAGAAAAAAAAATGTAGTAACAGTTGTAAAATTTGTTGGTATTTTTTAAATGTGTCTTTAGTTTTTGAATGTTTTTGTTCATGTTGTATTTTTTTGCATTTTTGTTTTGTTTTTTTTTTGCATCAGAATTTATGAAAAAAACTCTAAATGCACAGAGGTGATGTTATTGTAATGACTTGTGTAAATTACTCTACCTTCCCTTTCCATTGTTGTTGCTGACTAATAAATTAAAGCTCTATATTTTATAAGAATGGAATGCCCCCTTTCATTGTGATTGGCTTGATACTGGATGTTTTCATGTTACACCCAGAACCTTCTGGATCCTTGGAATAAAGTTGTACCTGTTAAAGAGATATGTATGACATTTATATAAAATATACACATTGCATTTGTGTTTCTAATGAAACTGTTGGGGTGTTGGCATAGTGGTGCAGTGGGTAGCACCACTGCCTCACAAAGGTTTTGGGTTCAAACCTCACGGCCAAACAGAGCCTTTCTGTTGTGGAGTCTGCATGTTCTCTCAGTGCTTGCGTGGGTTTTCTCTGGGTACTTGGCTTCCTCCCACAGTCCAGAGACATGTAGGTCAGGTTGACTGGCAACTCTGAATTGCCTGTGGGTGAATTGTGTGAATGATTGTCTGACTCTATGTGTCAGCCCCTTAGTTAAATAAGAAAGAAGCTAAATTAGCTTAAAAAACAGGTTGACAAGTAAGGGTGATGTTTGCCTTATGGAGAAGATAACATCTATCATATTTTCCTGTTTTATAACTTATTTTCACTCAGCAAATAATAATAAAAACTAATGTAATTGCACTGACAATCAAATATCCAATTGTTCATCTGTTTATCTCTGCACATTGTCTGACTAACGTTTAATGTTAGCATCCGAACAAGCTTTTTTGCTTTTTTTCTCTGTTCCTTTGTTAAAAATGGGGTTCAGTAGTAGTCTGAAATGGGCCCTTATCACCTGACGTCACAGAATGGCCATTGTTCCACCGATGAGCACATCCTCACTTCCACTGGTCAGCATAATCATTGAGTTCATACAATCACAAACATTAATGGATGATGTTTAATGGATTGCAGATATTCTTTCATTGTGCTACCAGTCAGGCCTCCCCTATAAGAGTTTATGGTCAATGTGATTGTGACATGGGAAACAGTGTTATCTATTTTGGGGAAGCGGTCAGTGCAGTAATGTACATGCTACTAAGGGTAGAAAAAAGTTACAGTAGTTAGCTAAAGAAGTGTCTAGATAAGCTTGCAGTGCAGTATACAAAGCATAATAGAATGAATGTTATGTCCGCTGTGAATAATGTACCAGTTAAAGATGTTTTAACGACTGCAGTCAGTAAAGTGATAACATCTGTGTTGTTCTGCCCATGGACCTAGCTTGCTTAGTTATTTCTGGAGAGGATGTGATTTTAGCTATGAAAATACATCATACAGCTCCCCCGTCCCTTCACCAAGCTACGCCATAGTTATGTATTTAAGAAGGTCATTTGGATTTTTAACATAATGGTATAATTTACAGGCTAATATTTTAAATAGACATTACTTCTCTGTGGCTTCTGCACATCGTAACTGTTAATGTCACTTGCTAGCTAACATTATCATTCACCAGTGATCTGTAGCACAAACAAGAAATAAACTAACCTTATGGTGAACAAAGTGATTAACAATATCATAAATGTTATTCTAATGGGTGTTGGCGTGGATTTTTTTTTACAATCACAGAGAAATGTTGGACTGCAGCATTGCTTTTAAATCTGCCAGCAAACATGTTACCCCCTAACCACAGAAATGCCATGTTAGCTGATGTCATGGAGAAAAGGGCCTTTTACTTGTTGGGCTATCATTCTTCCTCTGTTGTACAAATTTTATTGACTTTGATACTCTCAACATCCGTTAGTCAGCAATATTAGTTTCCATCCTAATTACTGTAATGGGTAATGGGAATTGATGAAGGCAACTGTGGCTTACAGCATACTAGGGGAATAGGCTGTTGACCCCTGATGGCTGGTAGCACTATAAGTCATAAATCCCTCCTCCTCAATGTTAGTGGATGGGGCATGAGCTGAGCTAGACACATCAAATACATTTTTCCCAGTGGTGATTTCTGAGGTTTTTTAAGATATTATCACACTGCTGTGTGTACAAGTGGTCATTTTCCTGGTATGTATGTTTTAATAAGTAATTTGATGATATAAAAAAGGAATGTATTTTGGATGATTTGACAGCTTTGATTGGTGGTTCCATACGTCACTCAACTACTGGGTCACTACTGCACAAAATCTGATGGCAGCCGCAATATTTTGGCTTCACTTTTTGCAGGTGGTGACACGTCGTCCATATTTATAGTGGGTCTGAATAATGTCAGTCAAGTCCAGCAGAGTGTTTACACCTCATAAAAGCTTTGAAAGCAGAGCTGACCTCTGATCAGTCCAGGAGCGACTAACATTCTTTCACAACAATCTAGGTCAGGAGCAAAGTGGCAGAAAAGAAGATTGAAAAAAGAAGGAGAAACTGAGAAGAGGAGAGGAGCACAAGGACTGCAGGAATCTAAGAAAATATGACAGCACTGTATCCAGCATCAAAGGGTTTAAGACACAAAACATCCTCATATTGTTACAATGAACAGGCTATATCTGATAGCTATATAGTTGTGTATTTATACAGTGCATTAAAGAAATCTACACTAATGGGTGTTGACATCACCCATGACAACCATGTGACTCAGTGGCTACACACAAAATGTTGTATATATTTTAATAAAATTATTGCAATGAACTCAAAGTGAGTGGACTGGCTGATAAAAGCAACCATTCTTATGATGGTTACAGGTCATGGCAATTGATTCATTAATGCCGAAGTACCACAACTGGTACTTTTCTATATAAATGCTGTATATTTTAGTACAGAATGTCACAACAAACAGGGATGTGAATAAAAACATTCAAAACTGTAAATTCAAAACTTATTGAGAAAATTAAGAAGCAGTGATGTAAAATGTTGCACTTTTGTTTTTATTGGCATGAATCATAAATAAAACCAAATCTTGTATTTGACTGCGACTTCAAAATAAGTGCACAACATACCCTTGTTTGATGTGAACATACAGTATATGCAGGTCACAAAGACCATCTAGAATCCTTGGTTTGTTGCTGGAAACGAGAAACATTACTGTATGTATGAATTAGAAAACTATCAGAGGGCATTCCAGGCGTGAGATGACATCTGGGCTTTAAAGAGCTCTGTTGTCCCTTTCGTCATTCCTCTTCATAGACAGAGCTCTGTTCCCTCTGTTATCTGATCTCTGTCAGTGAGCAGCTGAGCAGCCAAAGGGAGCTAGGGTGGGAGTTTGACAGTCCTGAATAAAGAAGGTCAATATTCAGGGTCAGTCTCCCCCAACTGTGGCTGATAAATTACATCTGCATCATCACCACTTCACTTAAAATCCAGCTATCTCTGGCTCTGAATCAGAAACTGGCTTAACATCAAGAAGCTGATCCACATTATGAAAATTCAAAACACCCCACAACAATGGTTGAGTCATCAGAATCTGTTCAGACATTTCTGTGTGCCACTCTTCACAGCACATTAATTGTGGGGAGTTATCTCCACAGTGGCATATCACATGACATAATGCCAACCCCAGTGGCATCGCTAACATCATTCAGCTCTCAGATGCAGTATCCAGCTCTACTGTATCACTGGGTCTGATCTCGGTGGCATTCTGACGGTATCTGCTCCATCTCTCTCACAGTCAGAGCTGTCGCACACTTACTGCATTGTTGGAGGAGAGACACACAGATACAGAAACAGTGAGAGGCAGATGTTTTGCATGCCATCAGACTGATTCTTTGTTCACAGACATCATTCTGAAAACAAAGACACTGGTAAAAACAAACCCATCACACTGGAGAGATGAACTAAAATTAAGTTAAAACCTCAACATGCGACTGGGTTAAACGTCTCAGCTCCTACAGGGACCACACCCTATTATGCCCTTGATGAACAATCACTTCTCATATTGTCAGGCTTTCTCATGCACTAACCATACACAGATGATACTCTGCAACTAGTGTGGAATTACCATTGATGACTACTGAGTGGAGAAAAGTGGGAGAAACACTGCTCTCTGCTGCTTCTGTGCAATCACAGCAAGACCCCTGCTTACAGCTGTATTAGCTATAGCCAGCCAGTAGATGGCATGATGCAACAGTATCTACTGCACTGTTCACTGTACTGTTGTCTACTGAGAGTAAACCTACAAAGCATACAAACATTTGTATCAAAAATGTAAAACTGTGACAACATTGTTCTGCTGCTGAATGAAACACTGCAGTTATTTAGTGGTGGAGGGAGTATTCTGATTCTTTTCCTTAAATAAAGTTACAAATTCAACATTGTATTTAAATGTATGTAATACTGTAAACATTATTAGATTGTTAATATGTATCTACTATATATGTTAGTAGTTAGTTGTAACTGGTCAGGTGAAGTTTAACTATTTTATTTACAGTTACTGTAGGTAGGTTAGTTCAACAAATTGGATATTGAAAACCCTCCAAAGGGTCACAAAGTACATCAAAAACTGCACTTATTTGAGTAAATATACTTTGTTACTTCCCATCACTGAAAACAGTTGTTATAAACTAGAACAAAAATTCATATATTGTTTCAAAAAGCTGTAAAATACTAAAAAGTGTTTCACGCTTTTATACTGTCCAGATTACTAATTTAAGAGCAGGTTTTTTAAATCACTGCAATTATACTATACTATACTGTATGTAACATCTGCACATCTGGAACATCACACAGAAATGTCCAAACAGATTCTGATGAGTCGACCATTGTTCTAGGGTGTTTTGAATTTCCTTCATCAGCATCCTAATGTTTATTGGGTACTTTAGACTGTCTAAAAATATTAGTCCTGGCCTCATTTAATTAACCTTTCATAACACAAAAATGTATTACTTTCAGCTGATTTTGCCATTGATACATTAACACCTTTCAATATGAGTGAAACTCTGTTTTACACAGCCGAAGGCAGTGATTACAGTTAATTACTGAAGAATGTGCAACACTGCAGATGTGTGTTTTCTACGCGACCTCAGAGGTACGCAGTAAGATGAGGCAGTAAAGTCAGAAGCGGTTATTGTGACTGATTGTTTTTGACCTCAGCATGCCAATAAATCAATGCTACGCACCACATCCATTCATCCTGACCATAAATCTTCGCTTGGATTATTGTCAGCATTTGGATAAAAGGCCTGATAATGAAAATGCTTATTATAAGTAGAGCTGTAGAAAGCTACGCTTATTGTGTAAGCAGATTGATTCTTGCTTGTGGCTACTTTAGTATTTGTGTATTGACTGCCTAACTTGTGCAGCAACTATTTTGGCTACTTTATATGATTTAGTATGCAAGTGTGGTTCTGCCCACAGGATGTACTATTTTATTATTCCTTGTAAAATTCTCCTTTCCTCTCGACAAGGACAGACTGAGCAGTGTTCTTTTACCTTTACACTAGTGGTGGAGAGAAACTGACACTTCTCTCACCCCACCACTCTTTATGAAGTCATCCAATGACACAGAAACGTTAGGATCCCCCTGAGCCCCAATGACAGTATGGATGGCTGGATACGATTGTACAATGTGCATGAAAAAGAGTAAGGCTCCCAGGAGAAAGTCTATTTAAACCCAGAGTGCCTAGAAAGCGTGCTCTCTGCATTACGACATGATGCAATTCAAGTACCCTTGAAAGTGTCACCAAATGGCACTGATGGGATTTTTTGAACATGAGTTCACACCCCACCAGGATGGGTGCTAAGATTGTGCTAATTGAGAGCGTGTAACACAGATGCTCTCCTCCGGGTTAGGGGGAAAGCAGAGTGCGATGACGCAGGCTGTTTCCCACATTTTCTCAAAATAATCTCTGATAGAGCCATCTATGCTCTGAAAGACGCTAAGCACCCTTTGTGCATTGACTGTCTGCTTGGAAGAGAAATGAGAGGCAGTCACACACATATAAACAGATCAATTAAATTTTATTACCATCAAAGTCATCATTTCAGTCAAAGAGTATGGTATAGAGGTCACGAATGCAAGTCAGGACCTACAGGTGACCACCGGTCCTGGCAAACATCACATTTACAGATACACCTGGAAGTGCATGGCAAAATGAGCAGACATGGACTACAACTAACAATGAGAAATGTATTGGGGGGGAAAGCACTGCTTTAAATTGTGTAGCATCATTTATACATGTTTAATTTGTCATCAAAACAAAGAGAATGAATTACATAAAATAATCTTTTCACATTAAAAATCTTTTCGGATTAGGCCTCTTAATAAAATCTAAGCATTTATCTTAAAGAATGTAAGAACGTTGTTGGCATTTCTACCAGTCTACCTCAGCACAAATTAAAAGGAGATGCATTTATAAATAAAAGAATGTGACAACAAAGTCAAACTTAAGATTCAATAAATAATAAATGTGATCAGTTTTCTCCCCGTTTTATCAGAGAAATTTACAGGTGTGCACAGTAAATACTCTCGACAACAGAGTGGGTTAAATCAGACAAAGCGGCTGTGAAAGAGCCAGGACATATTAAACTTTAATTATTACACTAATCAGCTATTCATACTGACAATGTGGCTGCTGTCTTTATGTGAACGGAGAACAAAAATCTAAGGTAAAGTGTGTGTGTTAGGTCAGGAAATCATGCGGGGAGTCACACGCCAGAAGAACAAATATGGCCTTAGTTTGTCACACACACGCACACACACACACACTCTTATCTGATAGCAGCCATGTGTTTAAGTGGCCGTGATAAGACTGACAGCTGGCATGAACTACAAACGTTTACTTACAGGTACAGGGACTGTATCAAAAGGACATCAGGAATCACAGTTTCTGCAGCCAGTCAAATATTGCTCAATTTTATCTTGAGTGATTACACAGAACTCATTCTGTAGCTCATTATTAATGCTCGAGGGGACCAGTGACAAGAAGGGACTGTTTGTTATTACTCTGTATGAAGTATAAGCAAGAGTAAATGTGTATGGAATAGAAAAAATGACTGAATGAATGGGAAAACAAAAGAAGCTAAATATATGAAAATAAAAAAAATACACATAGATAAATAAAGATAAATAGGTTCCAAAATGCCAGACATGTTTCTCATACATTGTTCAGTAAAATGCAGGTTGCTGAGTTGGTGGTGAAGATGATCCTAGTTACCACAAAGTCAAAATAATGTATTTTTCCCTTGAAAGCTGCATATGGTGAGTTAATGCACAATCTTTTGGCATTTATAACCAAATATTAGCTCAACTGGTGATGGCACAGCCATGCTCCTCGGTTTCTCCTACTGTGGACATGGGCTCTACATACATGTAACTCTTTGAGCTTTGCAAACAGCGTAGTTAGGTCCATTTTGACAGTTTCAGGTTCTCTCAGGTGAAAATCTGTGGGATGCTTTGGTCCATTGCTTGTTCCTTTCAAAACACACCAGATGAATGGAGACACAAACCATGTACTCCTTCATGTGAATCACAGATGAGTCAGGAATAAAGAGCAACTCTTAAATGTCACACATGCACAAATATAATCCAAACAGAGGAGCAGGTTTTACTGGCATCCCAAAATCACAAACCGCCAAAATACTCCAACTGTCAAATCTGCAAGGTACATACTCCTTTCCATGTTAAAGAGGAGATCTACAGAAGTGGAGACAGGATCCTCTACAGGCAAACCAAGAACACACTGACAAGGGAGATCAGAGTAGCTGAGAGGAGCTACTCCGAAAACTGAAAAACCAGTTTTCAGCCAACAGCCCCTGGTCTGTGTGGAGGTGCCTGAAAAACATAACTGGCAACAGAAACCAACCCCCTGCTGTGGAAGACAATCAACTGCCAGATGACCTGAATGTGTTTTACTGTAGGTTTGAGAAGCAGAAGTCCACATGCCTCACCCACCTCACCTCAGACCAAGCAATATTGATTTACCAATATTGAAAACCCCTGAACTATTCTTTTAAGACATGTATGGCATTTGAGTGAACATAGTAAGACAGAAGACATGAAGACATGTTTAAATTAAATACAAAAAAAATGAAGTATGCTGTGACGTTTCTACAAAAGAAAAGCTACAAATTAATTTTAATGCATAGAACTGAACTGCTATGTGATGAAAACTGTTTTCCCCCAAAACCCTGCAACCCTAACATACATTAAAAGGACGAGTGCCAATGAGCAGTTGTAACAGACAGTGAGAACATTAGCGTCCACATGGCTTGTGGCTAGAGCTGTTGCCTACGATAAGACGCATTTTTATCAACCAAGTGGCTACAGATGTAAAGTGAACATCAAACAGTGAGAATGCATGCTGTTTTTGACTACTTCTACACAGTTCTTTAAACACAATCTTTACACTTACAGCTGTGAGGTTCTGTCCTGAGCAGGAAGTTAGCAAGGGAGAATAGTGTTTGTGTGTGTGCTTATGTGTGAAGCTGCCTAGTTCAAACTATAGTACTGGGCATTAAAATTCCCAGGCACAAATCTCAGCATCATTTAATTCACAATAACTGGTTTGCGTAGACAATAACAGATAGTTCAAATAACCATATTTCCCATATGGAGGGAATATACTATATATGAGCTTCTCTGTGTGAGTGCTAGCTTTTTCTGAGTATCACAGTGCAAATTTAGGGAAAAGCTAAACTTTTTCACTGACTATAACAACAAATACTGTAATTGTAAAACTGGCACAGAGAAGTTTCCCAATTTGGCTCATTAAAAGTAAATCAAAGTCATTTTCAGCACAAACAGGTCTTCCTATATTCTCTTATCACTAAAAGAAGAATCAAAACAAAGACTTCAGCTGTAAGCCACAGCTTGACATCTGTCTTTGCCCCTAAAACTAAAGTGTGAGATAGGTGTGGTTTGTATAATCTGACATATAACACAATCAGTGAAAGAAGACACAGTACACTCACAGTAAAAAGAAAGCCAATGCAAGACGGCACTCAGGATAGGTAGCACACAGCCTCCATGAGATGATACTAATGCTGCAAGTGAGAGAGAAGCAGAGTCAGTGTCACCATTCTAGCAGCTAATGTACAGTGTGCAGGAGTTGGAGGGTACTTTGGAGGTTACACAAGGAGGGAGGGGTGGGGTTGGGGGTTTAACCCTGCTCACTCTTGGCCTGGGTGACTGCAGTAAAAGTTTCTCCATTACAACGTGATGTGGACTTTGCCTCCCTCTGCGCCAGGCTCGGTTGCTGTAGCCCCGGCCTCTGGTGCCAGCTGACTCGTCTCTGCTCCGGCAGGGACTGTAGCGGGGGTTCCCTCGGGGGCTGCGGTAGAAGGTTCTGAGGGGGCAGCAGCAGTCTGGGGAGCTGCAGCGTCTGCTGGGGTGCCAGCTGCAGGGTTGGTTGCCTTTGAGTCACTCTGTTCAGGTGCTCTCAGTCTCTTCATGATGGTGGTGACCCGCACAGCTTTCTGTGGGAGGACGAACAACCTAAACTCAAGATAGGTGCTATAACCTGAAAACTTGTTAAGTGTATATCAACTATCATCGGACTGCCTCAGCTCACAGTTACACAATACTCCACTGCTACAGTATATCTCTTTGTTCAAGCACCATACAACTGCCACTGAAGAAGAGCTTCCTGGAAGAGAAAACAAAAGTGTGTACTGTACCTTCCATTTAGCTCTGGCAAAGTTCTTCTCTATTTGTGCACACACATTTTCCTTGATGTTCTTATCTGAAGCTGCACCGCCAGAGATCCTGTTGTAAAAAATGGGAAAAATATAACTTCACAACAGAGCTTTATGCTTTCCCCATCTTCGGATGCCATGGGTTGCTGCACACAATTACTGCTCAGGTTGTTGTGTGTTTGTTTACTGAGTGCCAAACTTTTTCAAGGACATTGGAACCTTTAAGGATTATTCAGCTGTTTTTTGTTTTTGTTTTTTTTTTAACTTGGGCCTTTTCTTCTAATTTTTGCCACTGTGACAGTCAATTCATGTTCAAAATGTATTGTTCTCTGGAAGTACTTTTGTAAAATATAACTAAGCAGGGTAAATAGTAAAACTGAAAAAAATGATTTGTACTTTTTTGTAACATAATAATACACAGTTAGCATGCTAACATTTGCTCATTGTCACTAAACACCAAGTACAACTGAATGTCATGGGAATGTTTTTCAGAACCATTTTTTGACCTAATGATGGCTCTAGATCAAAGCCACAAGATCAGTTACATTATTAAAATACTACTCTGTGGGGAACATGAATGTCTGTCTCAAATTTAATAGCAGTTTTTTCAAAATGACAAGATATTTCAGTAAGAATCAGAGAATGTCAACTTGATGGATCACTAAAGGGCTTAGAATACACCATCAGGGAACCAGAAATCTGTGCACCACATTTTGTGCCAGTCCATCCTATATTCTTTCAGATATGGTATGGTGACTTGCAGTCTAACAATTGCTAAAGACTCATTAAGAACAATGATTTGCCTGTCAAAATGAATATGGAGGATTCCAATACAATTTTAACGTACAGTACATATCTTACACATCTCATGCAGCTATTTGTATCACATTTGCGCTGCTTTAATTTAAATGGTCTATATATAAAAGCTGGAACACTTACCACTCATGATTTATAGCCTCCTGAGCTGTCAGTCTCTGGTCTTGATCCACCTCCATCAGACGAGCAACAAGACTCTTAGCTGTCAAAGAAAAATCACTCAAAGGAATTCAGCCAAAAAAGGGTGCATCCTCCTGATTGATGCAAACATAAATTCAGTATGACATGTGTTTGCACACTCCTGAAGTAAGAAGAGGGGAATCCTCCCTCAAATCTGAAATGTTTACCCAGCAAGCTGTCACCATGTTCTTTCACAGTGTTTACTTTTACCTGAACGTACCTGAATCAGAAATGTCATCCCAGTATGGAGAGTCAAACTCATAATCGCCTGCCAGGATCTTTCGGAAAAGGTTCTTGTCATGGTTTTCATAATCATCGTCTTCACTTTCATCATAGAAAGGAGGGTTGCCTGACAGCCTGAGGAGGTAACAAACTAGAATTATCACTTCTCAGTTGTAGGCCTCCACCAACCAGTCAAATTCTTGGATGTGGGACAGAAGTGAGGTCAAAGACCTTTGACAAGCAAAATCTAATCATTTCATTTGTGGTGCTAAATTTGAAAAATTTCGTCCAAGCATTCCTGAGATATGGTGTTCACAAGAATGGGCCAAACACAAGGTCACAGTGACTTTTGGCTTTTGACCACCAAAATTTATTCAGTTCATTCTTGAGTTCAAGTGGACATTTGTGCTAGATTTTTAAAAATTCCCTCAAGGTGTTCCTAATATTCTGCATTCAAAAGACCCGTATAGACGCATGGACAAAGATGGATGGACAACCCAGTTGCAGCTTTCACTGATGTGGAGGCATAAAAAGAGAAACAGAGCCAACAAAACCATATTTGGTATATACTGTATTTAAACAAGGTCAGTTATATAATAAAATACAGAGTATGTATGTTAGTGTTATGTGTCATGCTGCAACTTACAGTATGTACATGATGACACCTGTGGCCCAGCAGTCCACAGGCCTGCCGTATCGCTGCCTGCCAATGACCTCTGGAGCTGCATCAGAGCACAGAAATGTCAGCACACTGTCTGAGAGTCTGAAATCCACAGCAAACTACCATATGACATTTTCCACCAATCTGCCAGTATAACAATGTTTTATTTGCTACTTGGTGAATTTGGATGCTCACCCAGGTACTCTGGTGTCCCACAGGGGTCTTTGATTAGTCCATTCTCCAGTTTGGCAAGGTGAAAGTCACTGATGACTATTTTAGAGTGCTTCAGACGGTTGTAGTAAACCAAATTCTCCAACTATGGACAATGACATATTACAATGACAATGGTTAATATAATATTCATGTTTAATATTCTTTGATTATCATGGTTAATCAACTATTGGAGGTTGCAGAGCTTAAATTTCAGTGGTGGTGTCATTTTCTAACAGAAATAATGAGAAGACTGAAAAGATCTAAAAGTTTAATTACCCAGTGCCGATAAAAAGACTCAAGTCAAGAGACATCCAGTTTAATTTTGTCATTTTATTATCACTGAACTAAAGCTCCTTGACCAAGTTTATAGCATTTCCATTTAAGAAATGCATTGATTAACCATTTAAGCTGACAGATCCAGGTTCTGCTACAAATAATGGTTATACAGAATTAAAGAAACAGAGCACAAAAGGAGGCCAGTGTGTAACAGGCTCCTCTGACTGTTTGCCTCTAGCCTAATGTAATGATTTTTATTTTGTGTGTTGCATTTTAACAAAAAATAAGTGATGAGTTATATATTTTTGATTTTTGAGTCATTTGTGATTAGATGAACTTTAGCTTGTCATTTGACAGACATTTCAATAGCAACTTCCTTTTCTCTATTAATTTGTCATTATGAATCTATTGTTCAGAGCATGTATGCGACCTTTTGAGTTGTCCTAACATTTCTCTAAAACTTCTTTGAGAGTTGCAGTGATAGTGGTGTTACTCATTCTTCAGAACTTTATTAGTACACTGGAATTGTATGCACTTTATTTAAAAATGAGTACAGTATATGTACCATGTTCACCATCCTGGTTTAACGTATTAGCATGTTAACATTTGTTAATTACTGCTAAATACAAAGACCCTACAGCTGAGGCTGATGGGAATGTCATGAACCAAAGTATTGGACAAAAAATAAGGTGAGCTGATGGTGGCGCTAGAGGGAAAATCAGGCGATCATTGTTCCTCTGGGAACTATGAACATATCATATTTGGTGCCAATCCATCAAGCCAATGCTGTTGATGAGATGTTGACCTTTTTGTGCCACATTAAGAATCGTAAACACATTGAAAAAGTAGCATTTTGATCCAGTTAGCATTTTCAGATCTGGTGAATATACAATGTAGACAGGATGCTCAGTGGAATTATTAACTCATTTATTTCTGCTTACAACCCTGGTTAATCAGCATATTTTGCACTACTGTAGAGCATTACCTTGAGGTTTCTGTGAACAATATGCAGGGAGTGCAGGTAGGCCACAGCCTCTAACACCTGGCGCACTACATTGCTGGTGTCCCGCTCTGAGTAGTAGCCTTGATCCAAGATCCAGTCAAACACCTCTCTGCCTGTTGCACTGTGGAAAGGAAAGGGCCATAATGTGTTACACAATTGCTGTGGAAAGTTTTGAATGTGATTTCATTTCAGCATTGGAAGATTTCAGACATTTGTTTCGAGTTTCTGAACTGTGTGCTTGCTGTCTTTGCCAGTTGGGCAAAAACAAGACTAGTCAGACAAAGGTTAAAAAAAGAACTGATTAATATAACTGTATTTTTACATTATATACATATATATATATATATATAAAATGTAAATTACATATATCCTAGAATAAAAGCTGTTTTCCCGTACAGGAAATAAAGTGGGACAAAACAAATATCCTACTTTTAGGATATTCATTGAGATGCATCAAATTCCCCAAGATCACATCCTAATGAAAATGGAGCAGCTACCAAAAAATCATATCTGAATACCAAATGAAGCTACAACAGGCCTGGAGCTACAACATCTCATTCCCCAGGAGTGTATAATCAACACATCCAGCAGGCCTGAGCAACAGCAAAGACAAGCAGCAAGCCTTTTCCCCTGGCTCATCAGACATCTGCACTCACAGTTCAAGGAAAAGGAAGTATTCTTTTTTGGTCTCAAAGACGTCCACCAGCTGGAGAATATTGGGATGCTTCACCCTGAGGAGACATGTCATAAAATACAAGACAGAAAAAGAAACACAGAGAGAAAGAGAAAGAATGATGATAGGAGTCACATACAAGATGATGTTTGCATCATTTATTCTGTTGGAGGAATAATGTAAAGGCCTGGTTTATGACTGACACACTTCAGCAGTCATGGAAACTGAGGGTGCAACCTTGAAGAAAAAAATGAAATTGCAAAACATAATCATTTCAGTTCACATCACAACACTGCGATCAACACGCTGCCCCTTCACAGATAAGCAGATTTATGTAAATTAATGTATCCAGGTGGGCATAACAACAACCATGCCCATGCACAGGACCCTGTCTTTAACAACTACAATAACAGATGGGAAATTTCATGGTGAATTAAGTCTTCTTCTGGCCTGTCAACACCCAGGCAAGTTACCAAAAATATTCATGTTGCCATTACATCTTGTTCTTAAATTGTACTCCATGTGGAACAGGGTCTCAAAGGAATAAAACTGTGAACAATCTTCAGTACAAGTGTTTTAAGCCAGAATAACTGTTTATTGGCTAAATAAATAAATATAAAAAATACAAATCAATTAAATAAAGTCATATGCTTCAATAGGACAAAGCTGCCTCATTGTTATCTGGTAAAAATGGATTCATTTTAGACTCATATACACTATAAGCACTGCTCACTAATTGCCTTGTAAATCCGCACATTTACAAATAAACCTAAATTGTGGTACATTTATGACAAGAAAGAAGCATGGGAGCCAGACACACTGGGACTTTAAAAATAAATAACCTAGGTTCTGTGAAATCTACGTAAGAAGCTATAAAGCATTATAAAACAGTTAAATCTGGTGAAAATAGGCCTAAAACAGCCATTGGGAAAGGCATTAATTTAAAACAACTTAAACTGAATAAAAATAAATTTAATTCTTATGCGGTTCTTGTCCGTCATTAAAAAAAATCCAGAATATGCATATTGTTCATTTTAGCAAGTTGTGACGATGATGTTACAAAACCCTTCTTTTTTTAGACATGTCTCACAATGGGATTAGAGGAGCACACAGAGAAACTTTCCTACTTTCCTCTATCAGGAGATAAATAAATAAAAATCCTACTAGCATCAATCTGTCATTCTGCAGATTAAAGATTAACATCCAAGTACTACACAAACATACAGTATTTATGAGTGTTGGAGGACTTCAGGTGAATAGTAATAAACTCTAAAACTGTTGTTGGTGAATGAATGTGCAGGACTGTTTTAGTGAATTCAAGTGAAATTATCATAAAATTAGTAATAATTTATGTTTTGCCAGAAATTATTCACAGCCTTTAAAAATGTCATCATATTTGATTATTCACCGAAACTCCCCGCTGATGATTAGAGTATGAAAAACAGAAGCAGTGCACATCCCTGTCACCGAAGTGTCTAAAATGTCATTTTCAGAGGAATATGAGACCATGCTTTGAAAGGCTTTTTTAAAAGAAATCACACCATCTTCATCTTGCTTCACTGCTTTGCCCGCTGTCAGCGACTAATTGTTTGATATGGCACAGGTTATGCTAATATGGGTTTTACCGTAAAGTCAAATAATCAGCTGAGAAAAAAATATCACAGATAAACAAGGCAGTGTGAGATCAGTGAGCAAAATGAGGCTTGCTTGACTTTTTTGTTTTCATGTGTTGTTTTTCTTTAAAGAAGTGGATTTTATTTGTTGAAGTTAGTTTTTCTGAAGACAAAATAGAAAATTATTTAAAAAAAAAAAACAATAAACAGACTTGTGGTGATGGTCTCATCACAAAATTAATCACCACAAGAAGTTTGAATTTAAGGCAACATTTAACGCAAAGTAACTTACATCTTTAAAATGAGGATCTCGTTTTTCGCAGCCTTGCGGACTTTCCTTCCATCCTTCTTTAGGAACTTTTTACATGTGTACATTTTCATTGTAGTTTTGTCCTTGGCCCTGAATATCTCACAGAACTCCTCCCTGAAAAGAAGCATTTTATGGTGTTTCAGATTTTAAACAGAGATCACAATGGTTTCCCAGGAAAAGTTTATAGCTATTATGTGGCTCTACAAATAGCTGCTGAGGTACTCACGATTTGATGAGCTGGCCCAGGTCATATTTATCTGTCACATCTGAAGGATTGTTATAATCCTTCTTTTCTCCGATTGTTAAACAGCCAAATGGCATGGCAGCTCCTGACCTGTGTTAAGAGAAGCAGAGAGACAGATGACAGAGAGAATGAAATAAATAACAAGACAGAGCTAATGCTTCCATCACCCTATCAGGGTGTCCTCTCTAGCTGATGATTTATCTTCAATTTGGCCTAACGCTGTGCCAAAATATCACACTGGATGCTGACTTGGCAAACCTGTGGCTCTCCCCCAGTCATAAAGTCTTAAAGAATGACTCTGGCAATGCTGAGAAAACCTTTCAAAAGTGAGAGCGCCACCAGAGACAGTATTGATGCAGTGGACTGTTTCACTTTCTGGAACAGCACCTTTAATGTTAGAGCTGTTGACAGATATGCTGCATAATCTCCTTATGCTATAGGATCTAACCAATATAACTGCATAAGTCTGGGCAGTAGGTACAGTACCAGTGCTTTTCAGAGGGATGACTGTTACAAACCATAGAGCTCAGGGAGCAGAAGGAACTCAGGCTAAAATGATCCGAGAGCCTGGAGAGGCAACTTCAACAGGAAGAGAAGGATTTCCAATTATGAACAGGAGCCAGCAATTACAGACAGAACTATGAGAGGAATTAAAGTACTTTAAGAGGTCTGCATCACTTGAACACCTAATTGCAGTATGCTCTCACTGTGCCTGTCTCTAACAGCATGACGTCAAATTCAAAACCAGCCTTTACTGCAGATTTATTTATTTTTTACTGAGAATTAGAGGTTTTAAACACCAAGACTGGAGTTGGGTTTTTTTGTGTTATCGGGCAAGGGAATGTTAGTCAATTATAGTCAAGAACAGAGATCATAAAACGGAGTACGTTTGCTATTTTGAGCACCTGCACCAATAAAATGTGCATTTTTTTGTTTTCACGTTGATTTCTGTATGTATATGAGACTGTGCATGTGTGTGTGCCTAAAACCGAGAATGTGTTCTATACTACAACCAATAATGATCCTTTTTAATTAAAAAAAAGTATATTTTAAAGGATAATCTCCAACCTGGATTAGTTTATCAATTTGTGCCATAGACCTCTGCTGTTCTTCAAAAACAATTAACATGTGCTCGAGATCTTCATGCGAGCTCTGTGCTTTGTTAACAGTTCCCTCACAGAGATCATATTCATGTACAGTTGCCTCTTGCTTCGGATGTTGTAAAACGTTATGACTGTGCAGAGGCTTTGGAGCAACATTTGTAAGAAATATGTGGGTCTGGTGTTTCCTAATGAAGAAATATGTCACCCAGTGTGTTTCACTGATGTGTTCTTAATCAATTTTGAACAGCAATACAAATTTATGGCACAGATGAAAAAGCTGATCTGTGTTGGAGACTGACAGACATTAACCACGAGTAGAGGCAATTTACTGTTGGCTTTGGTCTCAGTATGAGGAGTGTTGAAAATAATATTAATATAGAGAATGACCAACCTTTTCCTTTAACTAGGATTACTGCTTAGCAGTTTTATGTCTCTGCCAACAAGTCACTGTGAGGTCAATGTGACCTTGAGCTTTGACCATCAAGATATAATCAGTTCATCCCTAAGTCCAAGCTGATGTTTGTGCCAAATTTGAAGAAATTCCCTCAGGGCATTCATGAGATATTGCATTCACAGGAATGGGCTGAAAACATAAGCTATGGCTATGGCCCGACCCTGACATGCTTAAGACACCCTCTCTACCTTTAAGATTAGACTTAAGACGTTCCTTTTTGATAAAGCTTATAGTTAGGGCTGGATCAGGTGACCCTGAGCCTTCCCTTAGTTATGCTGCTATAGGCCTAGGCTGCTGGGGGGCCCCATGAAAGTTTCTTTCCCCTCCTCTCCTCTCCTCTCCTCTCCTCTCCTCT
>NW_018127898.1:7821351-7829868 GCF_001952655.1 Monopterus albus | reverse complement strand
GCTTTTCTTCTTTTGTCTCTCCTCTATCCACTCACCCCAACCGGTCGAGGCAGAAGGCCGCCCACCAAGAGCCGGGGTCTGTCGGAGGTTTCTTCCGTTAAAGGGAGTTTTTCCTCCCCACTGTCACCAAGTGCTTGCTCAAGGGGGATTTGTTGGGTTTTCCCTATGTAATAATATTGATAACAGTAAGGTCTAGACCTTACTTTGTGAAGTGTCCTGAGATGACTTTTGTTGTGATTTGGCGCTATACAAATAAAATTTGATTTGATTTGATTTGATATGTTCTACACGTGACACTTAACAACTGAAAAATTAAGTTTTGGTAATCTTTTGATGGAAAAACTAGACATTGGTGGAAGAAGCACTCAGGTCTTTTACTTATGTAAAAGTAGAAATACCACAGTGAAACAATACTTTGTTACAAGTCCTACATGCACATTTCACATTAATGTATATAATATTATTGGATTTTAATTATTGATGTATTATTGTGTTCATCACTTTAAATTGGAAAATGGTAAATGTGGAAGCAATATACAGTATACTTACTATACTACTTAAATAAATATACTCAGTATTTGAAATACTTTACATAATGCTAGGTAAGACGCAAACCCTTCACTGAGACTAAAAACAACATGAACTTTAGAGCTGCTACTGTAGAAAGGTTGTCCTGCTTGACAGCCAGGCTACTTCCCCAAGTTTTTGTGCTTAAAAAAAGCTAGGTGCACACATACTATATAAACATGAGTAGTATCAGTTTTCTCATCTAATTCTGTCAGGAAGCAAATAAGCATATTTTCAGCAACATCACCCTGTTCCTATAGCTTCTAATCAATGAATAGTCGTTTGTACAGTAGCTACACTTTACAACAGCAGCTTCTCCAATACTGAACTGGAATAGCAAAACATCATAAAGCATAAATTCAGCTTATAGCTGAGGCATATATCTGTCATTTCTGTATTTATATATTTATTGCCAATTTAACAGTCAGCTCTACTATATACAGTACATGACTGACTTTGTTTCATTAGTGAAAGCTCAAACTAATCAAATATGGTTATCATTAGGGTAAGGAGATATCTCTATATAGATAAAATCTTCTGTAATGGTATGCCATACATTCAACTTACTTTTTTATATCATAGTATCAATATAACATGAAGATATAGTATATTTTCTGAAATGCATTTGATAAACAGTTTATAAATAGACTGGGAATCGGGGTTGTAGTTTTAAAATACATTTATGCAAACATCCTATAAATCCAGTAATGCCACAAAACACTTTTGCTCAGTGGCTCACTCCCTCATTGCCTACCATGACCTAATATTACCAAGAAGTATTTTAAAACACATAGTAAATTAGATATTAAAGGCTTATGTTAGTACAAATGGCTTAATCCCTTACATTTCTCTTGAGAAGAGTATATTAATATTGCAACACTCAAAAAAAACAAAAAAAAAAAGATGACTGTTCTACTGAATGATCTTTAAATAGCCGGCAAAATGGGAGTAAAATTTTTTCAAAGGAAGAGCGAGCACACACACACACACACACACACACACACACACAAAGATGAAAGAAAAGCAAGTGGCATCACCTACTTGTGTGATTAATTGTTCTTCTGGTTCCAATCCCTGGACAGACTAAAGAAATCTAGTGGGAGAACAGTTTTCTCTCTCAACAACTACCACTCATGTGTCCTTGAATACTTATTATGCCAGTAAAACAGTTCAGGGACTGACAGTATAACAGTGCAAACTAGTCCTGAGCTGGTGTAAATAATATGTTCTACATACATGAAGCTGTTTGCATGTAAAACAGGACAGGGCTGAAAAATTATTATCCAGCAAACATTTTCCCAGATAAATAAACGGTAAAAAAAAAAAAAAAGCTTTCCTAGCTTCACAATACCCATCTGCACCAACAGCCTGGTGATGGATGTCCACATGTAAATGAGCTCAGGCAGCATGGGAAGTATAGCATTATGTGTGAGAAGGGCAATCTGTTCACTGTAGCACTGAGAACCAACTCGTAATCCAATCGAAATGAATGAGGCTCAGCAAGGAGACATCTCAAAGGAAACTGCCTCTCTGAACTTCCTTTTCAGTGTTGTGTAGTCAGTGTGAGTAGCTGACCTTTCCTGACTATCTCTCTCTCTGACGTTCGTTATACTGTACATGTCTCTCTGTGGTAAATACTTTAGCTCACTGCGGTTGTGCTGCAAAGAAGACAAGAAAGTTCTGCAGAGCCAGTGGTTTAAAATTAGGTAATTCAGAGTAAGTCTGGCTGAAGCGAGGCATTAGGAAACATGTCAGGACGAGATCTATAATATGCTAGAAAAACTGTAAGTTCAGCAAGTAGAAACAAATAGGCTTGAGAAAAGGAAAGTCCAACAAAAGTCAAAGGAGAGTCAAACAATTCTGATGTTGACAAAACCAAATAAATTTTATAAAGTAATCCAGGTAATGAATGTTCCCTTTGTAGTTCTGGAAAATCTTTTGGAGTCCAGCCTTTATTTTACAGGTCCATGGTGAACCTGTTGAATAAAAGAGGGGCTAAGGAGAAATGCACACTCACACAAAAAGCCAAAGTTTAGCTAAGTCTAAAAGTACATTCACAAAATATCTTAGTCAGCCTCTCCCATTTGAAACAAACTTGTGTGAACTAGTGTAATGGAAGAAGAATTTGTGACACATTTCAAGCAGAAAGAGCCGGATGCTGGATGGATCACATAACAGAGGCTGCATAATGGACCCATCAGCAACATTCACACATTATCACCCCATGTTCTGACTGGTGTCTGCCCTTCACGAGCACCAATCGATGGCTTGAGATGCTTTATGACCCAATGTGTGACGTGGGTCTGCCAGAGGGGCCAGACTGGGCTACACTGCTACATCACCAAGGATTTTCTGCAGATGCACTGAAGATTTACAGGACAGAAGACAGATAGTGATAAAGATCTGGACCTTATTACAAAGCAGCAGCACCTCCTCCAGCCAGGCGAGGTGATGAGCAAATTAGTTTGTTTTTTTGTGCCTGTGGAAATCAGTGAGAAACTCTTACAGTCCTTGTGTCTGGGCAAAGCTTAAGATTAGCTAAAAGTAGCACTTATTTGCACTGTCAAGGTTTTATAAGGCAGTGGTAAGAGGGTTTATTTTACCTGCTACTGTGGAACAATGTTGGACTGGTATCTGTTTGGTACTGTATGCTAAGCTTTTACATATGTGAAGGAGCAGCCATGAAATTTCTCAGAGATGGAGAAGGAATAACTTGTTTTTGGAAATCTTGCATTCCCTGGTTAGCATTTGAGTCTGTTCTCCTTCTTTCCTCTTTACTCTACCTCTGGCTCAAGACCCACTAAATGAGTACAGTGGGGGCCGCTGTGGCTCAGGAGGTAGAGCGGGTCGCCACCTAACCAAAAAGTTGCCGGTTTGATTCCCACCTTCTCCAGTCCACATGTCGAACCCCAGTCACTCCCAGTGATGTCACCGGTGTGTGAATGTGGGAGTACGAATGGGTAAATAGTGTGAAAACACTTTAAGTGTGCTGCACTGCATGGAAAAGTGCTATATAAGTATAAGACCATTTACCATTACAGTAAAGAGCAGACCCCATGCATCACACTTGTGCTGACTGTAGGTGATTACAGATTTAAAGTAACCCTAAGCAATACTGAGCCTCAACTCTCATGTAAAAAACATATTTTACATAGACAAACCTTTACCTGTGCAAGATCAAATATATCATATTTTAATGAATTGGCCAGGTGTGATGGACACACGAGGAATTTGACTCGGCTCTCAATGTGCAAACAGTAAACCAGCATAAGGCTGTGTAATATAACAAAATAAGCAGTAGTAACAGCAGCATTGACAGCAACAAACAATGCAGAATAAGCAGTATAAACAGACAGTAAACAATGCAGACAACAAGAAATGTTTGTTGAAATGAGATAAATGGGGATAAAGGATAAAGATAGAGTACTTAAAACTAGAGACCTGTACGAGTCTGTATAATCTGTACAATGTATATATACACAGGTATTGCACTGAGGGTTATTGTCCAATCATACTGTCGTGGGTTAAGTGTTCATCAGAATGATGGCCTGGGGGAAGAAACTGTTCCTGTGCCTGGTTGTCTTGATGCACATTGACCTGTAATGCCGTCCAGAGGGGAGGAGTTCAAACAAGCTGTGTCCGGGGTGTGAGGGGTCTGCAGTTAAAAATTCATGCTATACATACAACCAAAAAAAGATTTTGTATTTCTATAAGTGGGGTAAAACTATGGAATAATTTAAGTGTAGACATAAAAAAATAGTAATAGAATTGACGAGTTTAAACATAAATATAAAGGTATGTGTCAATCAAGATATATGCAAAGAGAATTATTTTGTAGAGATACTGCTTGCAAACCAATGATGTAAGATGATGTCATGGGGTAGGACTGGATAAGTCTGACTTCTTCCTACTCCATTCAAGCATGTACTAGGTATAAGCAAATTGATATTGGATTAGCATTTGTTGGATATGTGTAAAATTATGTGTGTTGACATATCAACTGTCTTTACATGCTTGAAAGAATAAATCAAATCAAATCAAAAATCAAATCAAATCCTCTCTGCCCTCCTTTTGACCCATGTGGTGTACAGGTTCTCCATGGAGGGCAGGCTCACACCAATGACCTTTTCTGCAGTCCTCACTGTTCATGGAAGTCTGTACTTGTCCTGTGTGGTTGCTGAGCCAATCCAGACAGTGATGGAGGTGCAGAGAACAGACTCTATGATTCCTAGAACTGTATCAGCAGCTCCTGGGGCAGGTCGAACTTCCTGAGCTGGCGCAGAAGTACATCCTCTGCTGTGGATGCAAAGGACTTTGACATGGAAACTAAGGATTGTGGGTAGGTTTAAATACTGAAAAAGTCAATAATATCAAATCAAGGAGAAAAGATTCTTAAATTCACTCATTAGTAAATGCAGATTAAACATCTACTTAAGCACTATTGTGTGTTGATTCCACTGAGCACACTCTATTCTCAAGTGTTGTGGACAAGCTGGCCGTTCTGTTCTGACAAGGCTTGGTTGAGTCCTCTAAAATACAATCTGTCCTCAACTATGAAGCTCAGCTATTACTTCTGTTCCTGGGGACTGGTTGGAGCCTCAGCCCCACAAGAACAGACTCTCTAGCTATCAAGAAATAAACATCCTTGACATTCATTTTCCTTCATCGCTGCTGATCTTCTGGGATTGCCCTGGAGACTGCAGTAGCACTTTGCCTTCAGCTGAAAGGACAAGATAAGGTCAACACAGAGGAACATGGCCATAACTGTGTAAGTGTTTACTCAGACCAGTGCCAGAAAGATGATGGCTGCATATTTCTGTCCAAACCCGACCTAGACCCAACAAGCTTATTTTATCATGTCCAAACCTGGCACAAGCCCGACGCAGTTGAGTTTGTACAGTGTTCTTCCCTTTCTCATTAAACAAAGTAGACATCTGAGTGCTCCAGCCATCTAGAGTAAGGTTTGACCTGTGTCCAAACCCAAACGTGCACCCAACATATTTTCTAAATTTCTGTCCAAACCCAGCCTGAACTCAAAAAGTTCCATCAGGCCCCATCAGGCCTCATCGGGTCCCAATCTAAAAGATTATCAAATCTGGCTTTAAATTCTAGGCACATGGAAGCCCACTCTGATTAATGACATTTTCTGGTCGATCTCGGGTTACCAGTCATTAGTGCTAGCCTGTAGCATCTCCTCTATGTTTATTTATGATGTTGTGGTCTTGGCATTTAAGTAGGACAACACTTGCATTTTAAAGATATAACAACACCCTTACAGATCCCTTTCAATTTCAGTGTGGAGCCTAGTGTAGGCATACAACTAAAACATGACCATCTAATTCATTTAAATAAAATGTAATTTGGCACATGTAGCTACTATGCTGCAAAAGTAGCAGTAAACTGCTCACAAGGCAAACATATATCTGTTAGTGATGAGAATTACTGTATAAAGTGCCATTGTAATGATTCTAAAACCTAGAACTGAGTTAGCATTTTTGCCCTTCTGGTTCCCTCTCCCTGAAGTCACTGGATTTTTTGAATGGGTCTTTGATTAGACACCTGAAATAATTTCTGTGGTTAACACAAAGACAATACATTTTCACATTTAGTTCTACAAAATAAAATGCACCACAAAATTTTCCACTCATGATTAGTGATGCTTTTACGTGTCTTAGAAAAGGCAGTTGCTAAAAAGTGGCTAAATGAGACTACACAGGTTGAATTAAATGTCAAATGGCCAAACATGGAGGCTCATTAGTCCACCTCTACAGCTTCATTATTTTTAAAACTCATGCACTTGCAAACGATTTTAACTAACAGCCATGATCACTAGTTAAATCAGATCACGCTATAGATTTTGTAAATAAGTAAGTGCTAGAAATCAAATTACAAGTTGGAAGCCGTGGTGGTGACACTGAAGTCATGAGAACAAGAAAAAGGCACCAAAGACAGAGACCAAATCAGTGTACTTCATAGGTACTGTATATCACACTACAGTATACTAGACCTTAATTCAGTGGTTATTCAATGTATTCATGGAAGCACCTCTCAGAAACTTGCTGAGGAAGAAGAAACTAGGTTCTGCAACATCATCACACTGTCTCAACACTGCCTAGCACAATAATTATGTTTGTATATGTTTGACTTTGAGGAGAAGTGGCTTCTTGGAAATGTTGACGTAAAAGTTTGCATGGATTGTCTCCAGGGCTTTTTACTGCACTAATTAAAGTTGCAATGCAGCATATTAAACTTGCTGTTTCAACCTTCAGCAAGGAGCTGAGATGGTTGTAAGCCTCACACACATCGGATCTCGTAAGAATTCATTACATCTCTCATTTGTTTGTCAGACATCATAGAGGACTGGAGGCTTTCAATCTACCTCATATTTTTGGGTGCTTATTGAAGGCCATAAATCCTGATCATTTAGCTGCCTTAGACAATCTCGCTCTACATGCTGTCATTCATTCAAAACAAGGCTCTGTATCTGATTCATTTTGTTGCTTGATAGAATGAGAAACACTGTAAAGTCTTCTTCAGCAGCTGAGAGTGCTTGAGAAAACCCTCACTCATCTCACTTCACTTCCTTCCCACTTCCTTCTGTCTTCCTGTGCCATCAACAGCCACACTCCGAGCCCCTCAACGGTGAATCATTTGCAGCAACAGCACCGCAAGCCTAAATTTGCACTTATAAGAACCACAAGGCAAATCACAGCCCCCTCTTAAAGCCGATTTTAAAATCTTGTAACATTTACTGTAAAAGAGTCCCAGCTGCCATGTCAGGAAATCAGTTGGCACACTGCCCTTCTTACACCTGCTGCCTGTCATTAATTTTCTCTTTCAGATGGGACACAAAAAGCATGGCTTTAACTGGGCGGGACAGTATACACAGACATTTATGTTATCAATTGTATTTACATGTTATTGCTAAGCAGTGAACAGCTCCTCAGAGCACAGCATCATCTGACAAAAATCGTAGAGTCAGTGACTACAAGTAGCTGACTTGAAGCAACTTCAACTCTGGAACACAACTGTTCACAACTTTCTTTAGTGTCTTCTTTAGTCCTGGCAGCATCAGCAGAATTTGTCTTGCATGTTTGTTCCACAAATGAAATGTAGAAGAAATAACCAAAGACCTACAGTCCGGAACACCAGAAGCATAAGCGCTGTATTTGGCTAACCTTAAGCATTTTGCTTGTTTAACCCGGAATTCGTGAAGACATAGTGAATACGAAATGCTGTGGTTTTGTTACATCAATTATTAAACCGATTCAGCCTTGTAGATAAGCTGAATGGTAATGTAGTCTTGACTTGGTTTGCAAGGGGAAGAGGTTTCATGTCCTGCATTAGCATTAGCTGTATTGAGTAATTTTAGATATGTTTTAAATTGTTTTATTCATTATTTTGTTAATGTGTAAGTGTGAGGCACTACAATTATGCTTTAAAATGACCTTACATACATAAAACAGACATTATGGTTTAGCAATTAATTAAGTAATGTAAAACTGTTAAAATTGTTATGCCTTACATGATTTGTTGCTAAGTAATGCATTACTACAATATTAAGTATTTCATATTTCAATATTATATATTTTAATAACAATATATTATTGTTATTGGTTTTATAGCTGGAACCTATCCCAGCTGACACTGGGTGAGAGGCGGGGTACACCCTGGACAGGTCTATCACAGGGCTGACACACAAAGACAGCCACCCATACTCACATTCACACCTAAGGGCAATTTCGAGTCACCAGTGAATCTATGAATCAGGTCTTTGGACTGTGGGAGGAAGCCGGAGTACCCGGAGAGAACCCACACAGGCACAAGGAGAACATGCAGACAAAGACCCCAGTCAGGATTTAAACCCAGAACCTTCTTGCTATGAAGCCACAGTGCTATGGCACCACTAGGTACCATACTAATTTATTAATTCATTCAGCAGTAGGGCTG
>NW_018127898.1:7804672-7819351 GCF_001952655.1 Monopterus albus | reverse complement strand
AGAGAATTATTTTGTAGAGATACTGCTTGCAAACCAATGATGTAAGATGATGTCATGGGGTAGGACTGGATAAGTCTGACTTCTTCCTACTCCATTCAAGCATGTACTAGGTATAAGCAAATTGATATTGGATTAGCATTTGTTGGATATGTGTAAAATTATGTGTGTTGACATATCAACTGTCTTTACATGCTTGAAAGAATAAATCAAATCAAATCAAAAATCAAATCAAATCCTCTCTGCCCTCCTTTTGACCCATGTGGTGTACAGGTTCTCCATGGAGGGCAGGCTCACACCAATGACCTTTTCTGCAGTCCTCACTGTTCATGGAAGTCTGTACTTGTCCTGTGTGGTTGCTGAGCCAATCCAGACAGTGATGGAGGTGCAGAGAACAGACTCTATGATTCCTAGAACTGTATCAGCAGCTCCTGGGGCAGGTCGAACTTCCTGAGCTGGCGCAGAAGTACATCCTCTGCTGTGGATGCAAAGGACTTTGACATGGAAACTAAGGATTGTGGGTAGGTTTAAATACTGAAAAAGTCAATAATATCAAATCAAGGAGAAAAGATTCTTAAATTCACTCATTAGTAAATGCAGATTAAACATCTACTTAAGCACTATTGTGTGTTGATTCCACTGAGCACACTCTATTCTCAAGTGTTGTGGACAAGCTGGCCGTTCTGTTCTGACAAGGCTTGGTTGAGTCCTCTAAAATACAATCTGTCCTCAACTATGAAGCTCAGCTATTACTTCTGTTCCTGGGGACTGGTTGGAGCCTCAGCCCCACAAGAACAGACTCTCTAGCTATCAAGAAATAAACATCCTTGACATTCATTTTCCTTCATCGCTGCTGATCTTCTGGGATTGCCCTGGAGACTGCAGTAGCACTTTGCCTTCAGCTGAAAGGACAAGATAAGGTCAACACAGAGGAACATGGCCATAACTGTGTAAGTGTTTACTCAGACCAGTGCCAGAAAGATGATGGCTGCATATTTCTGTCCAAACCCGACCTAGACCCAACAAGCTTATTTTATCATGTCCAAACCTGGCACAAGCCCGACGCAGTTGAGTTTGTACAGTGTTCTTCCCTTTCTCATTAAACAAAGTAGACATCTGAGTGCTCCAGCCATCTAGAGTAAGGTTTGACCTGTGTCCAAACCCAAACGTGCACCCAACATATTTTCTAAATTTCTGTCCAAACCCAGCCTGAACTCAAAAAGTTCCATCAGGCCCCATCAGGCCTCATCGGGTCCCAATCTAAAAGATTATCAAATCTGGCTTTAAATTCTAGGCACATGGAAGCCCACTCTGATTAATGACATTTTCTGGTCGATCTCGGGTTACCAGTCATTAGTGCTAGCCTGTAGCATCTCCTCTATGTTTATTTATGATGTTGTGGTCTTGGCATTTAAGTAGGACAACACTTGCATTTTAAAGATATAACAACACCCTTACAGATCCCTTTCAATTTCAGTGTGGAGCCTAGTGTAGGCATACAACTAAAACATGACCATCTAATTCATTTAAATAAAATGTAATTTGGCACATGTAGCTACTATGCTGCAAAAGTAGCAGTAAACTGCTCACAAGGCAAACATATATCTGTTAGTGATGAGAATTACTGTATAAAGTGCCATTGTAATGATTCTAAAACCTAGAACTGAGTTAGCATTTTTGCCCTTCTGGTTCCCTCTCCCTGAAGTCACTGGATTTTTTGAATGGGTCTTTGATTAGACACCTGAAATAATTTCTGTGGTTAACACAAAGACAATACATTTTCACATTTAGTTCTACAAAATAAAATGCACCACAAAATTTTCCACTCATGATTAGTGATGCTTTTACGTGTCTTAGAAAAGGCAGTTGCTAAAAAGTGGCTAAATGAGACTACACAGGTTGAATTAAATGTCAAATGGCCAAACATGGAGGCTCATTAGTCCACCTCTACAGCTTCATTATTTTTAAAACTCATGCACTTGCAAACGATTTTAACTAACAGCCATGATCACTAGTTAAATCAGATCACGCTATAGATTTTGTAAATAAGTAAGTGCTAGAAATCAAATTACAAGTTGGAAGCCGTGGTGGTGACACTGAAGTCATGAGAACAAGAAAAAGGCACCAAAGACAGAGACCAAATCAGTGTACTTCATAGGTACTGTATATCACACTACAGTATACTAGACCTTAATTCAGTGGTTATTCAATGTATTCATGGAAGCACCTCTCAGAAACTTGCTGAGGAAGAAGAAACTAGGTTCTGCAACATCATCACACTGTCTCAACACTGCCTAGCACAATAATTATGTTTGTATATGTTTGACTTTGAGGAGAAGTGGCTTCTTGGAAATGTTGACGTAAAAGTTTGCATGGATTGTCTCCAGGGCTTTTTACTGCACTAATTAAAGTTGCAATGCAGCATATTAAACTTGCTGTTTCAACCTTCAGCAAGGAGCTGAGATGGTTGTAAGCCTCACACACATCGGATCTCGTAAGAATTCATTACATCTCTCATTTGTTTGTCAGACATCATAGAGGACTGGAGGCTTTCAATCTACCTCATATTTTTGGGTGCTTATTGAAGGCCATAAATCCTGATCATTTAGCTGCCTTAGACAATCTCGCTCTACATGCTGTCATTCATTCAAAACAAGGCTCTGTATCTGATTCATTTTGTTGCTTGATAGAATGAGAAACACTGTAAAGTCTTCTTCAGCAGCTGAGAGTGCTTGAGAAAACCCTCACTCATCTCACTTCACTTCCTTCCCACTTCCTTCTGTCTTCCTGTGCCATCAACAGCCACACTCCGAGCCCCTCAACGGTGAATCATTTGCAGCAACAGCACCGCAAGCCTAAATTTGCACTTATAAGAACCACAAGGCAAATCACAGCCCCCTCTTAAAGCCGATTTTAAAATCTTGTAACATTTACTGTAAAAGAGTCCCAGCTGCCATGTCAGGAAATCAGTTGGCACACTGCCCTTCTTACACCTGCTGCCTGTCATTAATTTTCTCTTTCAGATGGGACACAAAAAGCATGGCTTTAACTGGGCGGGACAGTATACACAGACATTTATGTTATCAATTGTATTTACATGTTATTGCTAAGCAGTGAACAGCTCCTCAGAGCACAGCATCATCTGACAAAAATCGTAGAGTCAGTGACTACAAGTAGCTGACTTGAAGCAACTTCAACTCTGGAACACAACTGTTCACAACTTTCTTTAGTGTCTTCTTTAGTCCTGGCAGCATCAGCAGAATTTGTCTTGCATGTTTGTTCCACAAATGAAATGTAGAAGAAATAACCAAAGACCTACAGTCCGGAACACCAGAAGCATAAGCGCTGTATTTGGCTAACCTTAAGCATTTTGCTTGTTTAACCCGGAATTCGTGAAGACATAGTGAATACGAAATGCTGTGGTTTTGTTACATCAATTATTAAACCGATTCAGCCTTGTAGATAAGCTGAATGGTAATGTAGTCTTGACTTGGTTTGCAAGGGGAAGAGGTTTCATGTCCTGCATTAGCATTAGCTGTATTGAGTAATTTTAGATATGTTTTAAATTGTTTTATTCATTATTTTGTTAATGTGTAAGTGTGAGGCACTACAATTATGCTTTAAAATGACCTTACATACATAAAACAGACATTATGGTTTAGCAATTAATTAAGTAATGTAAAACTGTTAAAATTGTTATGCCTTACATGATTTGTTGCTAAGTAATGCATTACTACAATATTAAGTATTTCATATTTCAATATTATATATTTTAATAACAATATATTATTGTTATTGGTTTTATAGCTGGAACCTATCCCAGCTGACACTGGGTGAGAGGCGGGGTACACCCTGGACAGGTCTATCACAGGGCTGACACACAAAGACAGCCACCCATACTCACATTCACACCTAAGGGCAATTTCGAGTCACCAGTGAATCTATGAATCAGGTCTTTGGACTGTGGGAGGAAGCCGGAGTACCCGGAGAGAACCCACACAGGCACAAGGAGAACATGCAGACAAAGACCCCAGTCAGGATTTAAACCCAGAACCTTCTTGCTATGAAGCCACAGTGCTATGGCACCACTAGGTACCATACTAATTTATTAATTCATTCAGCAGTAGGGCTCATACAGTGACATGCTACTACAAGTTAATACATGTAAATATATTTACAAGACAATGGTGTTTTGTCAGTGACAAATATCTAACAAATAGCTAACAAGCAATAAGACTAATTACATGCTTAAGTAGCAATCAGTTAGTCAGCAGAAGCAGGAGGAAAAATATCTGTGACAACTGAAACTGAATCCAAATTGCAGGTTTAGAAATGCAGTCTATCCACGACTACATGCTCACTGTTGACCTACAATATCGCTGCTTGAGGGGTTTTTGCTGTGACAGCCCATATATACTCGGTATATTCTTCTTCAGGTAAGATGGATTATAAGTGCTTTCTCTAAGGAGTGTGTAAGAGCAAATAGTACCTTGTTTTGATAAAACAGCTACAGACAGTCCATCCTGAGGGAGAAACATGTGTCTGTATAGACAGAAGTGCATGCCTGAATGCACATGTGTGCATGTGCATCACAGTGTGACTCCAGATACTGCATTGCACATTTGTGTCCTTTCCTATTTGCAGTGGATACAGCTAATATTTCTACTGTACTTTTAGCCCAAGAAATGTCTCTCCTGTCAAAACACCTGTACCTTTATGCCGGTTTTAGTACACTGCAGAAGAGTGTTGGTGTGAGTGTGGTGAATCTACAGTAAGGTGGTAACACGTTTTTGAATGCCCAAATTATATGAGAGCTCAAATAATTTCTCTTTGATGAGTCATGTTTAACATGCAAATGCTGAATAATGTCTTTCTGACTCCAAGAAACATGTCTCTTGTTTACATGAGAAGGTCCAGTGGCCCAGGACCTCCTCTACCAACACTTTACAGAGCCAAACTCATTAGCTTTCAGTTCTTCCATGCTGCTTCAGTGGACACAAACTTTAATTGCCATGCATAAAATTGACATTAAATGAAATATTATCATCTGAAGGCAGGGATAAATAAAGTGGGCTCGGTTTTAATGTCAAGCTCACACTAATTGAAAGTCCCCTCAGAGTGCTGACTGTGAAATTGATAGTGCAAACGAGACAAATTATGAGCAGTAAATTCATGAAAGTCCACTATTTAAAATGACAAGAGGAGACTGTAAATTAATAATATTTGGAAGCAAACAATACTATAGGACAATGAATGCCTTCCCTTTGTGGGGTGAACCTTTGCTGTGGCCAACTTGAAGAGAATTGTGTTGTACTGTAGCTGAACCATAGCATAAAGTTTCCTACGGATCCATATTGTCTAACATATGCGCTGTCACATGGAATGACATTTCACCACAGTAACTGTTTTGTTAGACACAGCATTAGACTCAACAATGCAGATGTATTTTGTAAGTTATTACATAACTAGATTTCCAAATGACAGCTATTGCCCCTGCTACCTCTGGCTGCAAGAGAAGGATCATAGGCTGTGAGAGGTACTGTGCTGACATGGTACCCTGGCTTCATGGCCAGGGCACCATGTCGCTGCTTGTTAGAAGTGTGTTCTCGGAGGGAGGGAACGGAAACAGATGAGTCTGGAGCTGCTGTTATGTGAAATCACAACAAAGTTTCTCTCTAAGTCTTGCTGCTTTTGAGAAGCAGAACAATGATATTGTATCAGTTTGTGTTGTCTACTTTTTTTGGATTGTCTTTTGTGTTGCAGTACAATAAACAATCAACATAATACAAACAATTTTGACTGTTGCCACCTATCCTGACATCTATTGTATAATCCTAAAAAACACCTAGCTCCTAAAGAATCAGCAGTTCAAGATATCTTTTAAAATCATCAGCATTTATCCTCACAGTCATTAAAACACATTACTCTATGTCCAAATGAAACTGCTTTTAATCCAGAGATAGGGACAACAAAATAGAATCTAATTTTAGCGGGATAGTGGTGCTGTTATGATTTAACTGGAGCTCAAATTAAATTGTTGGCCAAACAAACAATGAGAATAAATGCTGCTAGGGTTTCATTTAGTGGTGAGTATCAATAAAATGCTCCAAATATGATATACTGTAATGATACAGTGAACAGTACAAGTGCTGCTGGTTTAAGAGACGCTCACAGAGCACAGTGTGGTCAGTCATAAGCCATGCTGTTCTTCGCTTTAAACGGTGAGTTGCATGCTTTGTGCCTTACCTCAAAGCAACAGAATAGTGGCTATACATTAATGCTTTGTATTATGATTGAAATATGCTCTATGAGATTATTGTATAATGCAGCACTTTGAATGTTGTCTGGCAACCCTGTGGACTGGGAATGGTATTTGTAACAAGTCCAGTATCTTGATCTGATGGCCACACTAGCATCACAATTTCAAAGACATTGTGTGTGCATTTGTGTGAGTGCTTTGAGAGATGGAAGTAGGAGGGTTGTAGATGTACAGAATATTTCTAGGATGGAGTGTGTGAGAAGAATCATCTTCTAGGCTTTGTTTTCCTGAAATAGAGCACAGCAGTAAACTTGTGTCTAAATTCCAGGCACAAGGTGCATATAGGTTTGTCCAACAATGTTTTGTAATTTAGGTGACCACAGGTAAGGTGCAGTCTTGTGCGCAGCCAGGCGTTAGCGGGCGCATTGTGGAGGAGAGGTGGAATATATTGTGAGAATGCATTGTTCGGACTTTGGCTGACTTTACCTGCTGCCTAACATGATTGATCAGGACATCTGCAAGTTGTTTGTTATTCATCATGGCTCCTAAGATACTTTCATGTGTAATTTTGTGCGCTGGGTACATTTGGGTACCTAATCTTGTGCTTTCCAACCTACGCCCTTGTCAGTACATTGCAAAGAGGGGGTCTAAGCAGGTGTTATTGCTATCACTTTTTCAGGTCAAATCAATCATCAAAATTCTACTGCACTGCCTAATCAGCATAAACATGAAATGACCTGCACCTCCCCTCCCACCTCAGTGTAAGCTCATTCATTCATGGCAGGAAAATACCAAATACACCATACATGTGCCAAAAAATATAGACAGGCGCCCAGAGGAAAATTGCATAATAACTGTGTTTGAAGCTTCACAGCAGTGATAATTTATTTAACGAAAACTATGACAAAAAAAAAAACGTTTTTTAATGACCTAGTTTTCAGGACAAAAATTAAACTAAAACTAAAAAAGTAATGTTTGATAAAAAGAACTATAATGAAATGTTTTACATTTTTCGTCAACAAATAAAAAGTAAACAATGTGAAAGTGGATGAATGCACATGAATTAACTTAACAACCTGTCGCATATGTGGAATCACTAACTGTAGGTGCTGATCAGTAAAACAGTTTCCTCCACCAGGCAAAATGTGTCTTGTTCAGGAGAAGAATTAGCCTCTTGATGTTTTTTACTACCGTCTTACATTCAGTAACGTTCTGTCTCTGGCATTAGCACCTTCTGGAAGAAACTGATTAATGAATAATATTCATCTACAATCCAGAGAATTATGTGCAAAAACCACTGGAACACACTAGGAAAATGCAGCAACATGGCATATGTCATGGAAACGATGCGGATGTAGATGTAACATTAATGTTCCTTTCAGTCAGATAGCTTTTGTGTTGCTGTCAGTTAGTTCCAGGATTAATATGGGCAGTCAACTATAAATCATCTCTAAATGTTCACTGCTGAGATCTCACAGTTTTAATGTTGTCTAACGATTTAGCATCACCTCTCAAGCTGAACCAAGTGATCCAAATGTGAGTCCAACTTCTGCAGAGCAGAGGGACACTATAAAGGGAACAACACGAGTAACCACAGTAACTGTACACAACCAGAATGAAGTAGATATAGTCTATAGGAAATTTTAGAAATGCAGTTTAAAAAGTTACAAAAACTAGACTGAAATGTATCTAGTTTTTGTTGACTAAGACTAGACTAGACTAAAACTAACAAAAATCTAAATACATTAAGACTAAAATTAATATGCATTTTCATCAAAAGACTAAGACTAAAACTGAATCAAATTCAGGTGTCAAAAAGAGAACTGCTTCACAGAAATTGCACTGGCAAGAAAATAGAGTCCACTTTGTTTTAACTGAATTATAAAAAGCAAAGTTAATAAACTGTTTTACATCAGCAATCAGCACAGAATATGGTCTCTGGGTCTAAGTGATAAACCCTGGTAAATTGCTGCAGGGTCACAGATTACATAACACAACTCCACAGATGCTGTGCAGAAAAACAATACAAACGTAAACATAAAAAATGCTTTCAGAGCTCTGTAAACGTTATATCCTGATCATTTTGGCTTGTGCACTGAGAGCAGGTTAATTCATTAATTGTGTCTTACTTATTGAAAATAATAACGCCCTTCGTGTTGGTGCATCAATTAAAATAGCCCAGAGACTGTTTTTGTAGAATCAAGAATTGCACTGCTGTAGTATTAAAAATTGGGATATTGTAATAATGTCTGTCTCCTCTTATAAGGAAAAACATAAACGGGGATTAGTTCTGGTTTCCACCTTCCATTTTCCATCAAAACCTACAGTATCCTCCACAGCCCCATCGCCATTATAAGATATTCTCTCTAGGGGAGAAAACTGAGCAGGATGAGGGATGTGTAATCTCTCCTGACAGACTGTTCTGAAAATCAGGATTGTGTCACTGTTGTATACCTTTTGACACTTAGCAAGAGAAGCCAGCTTTGCACTGAATTTCTAGATGCTTTACAAATGATGGTAGTGTGGAGCAGCTGTATTTCTATTGTGTGCAAGCAAACAGATGTTGGAGACACTGTTGAATAAATGTCAGCAAACTCAAGTTATAATGAGAGACTGAATAACACTGCAGTGGCTTAAAAATTTCAAATGAGCGTAAACAGATGATAATGGCCTTGTCTCCATGGTTACACAGTGGTCAAGTGAAACAGCAGACCGCCTCTATCTAGAAAAGATGAGATATTCTTGGTAAAAAGAGAACTTTGCCTGCTGGGGGGGACACGCTCTCGCTCCCTAGACCGGGGCGAGTACATGTGTTGCGGCACAATGTAAGCACAGACCCAGTGAGGGGCGGTGCATATGGCCTTGATGGTCCTTGTGGATCACAGCACTGCTGGCCCACCTGCTCCTCAGCAGAGCCAAACAAAGCCCAATCCCCATGCTGGCTACGTGTCCTGTTGCACACACACATACACCGAGCAGCCAAAAGGAGAATGAACGTCATCTAGTTTGCAGTGCTTAAATTGTTTTAGGGCATTCACACAGTGTGATCGTACTTGTTATTTTCATTAACTGGCCATGTGCTACACTCGAACTCAGCTCTACAAAGAGTACTCTATCAAAGAAGGTCATCTACTTCAAATTTCCATTTTTATACTTTTGTTTTACTTTAAGATGAAGCATCATCATGTTAAAGCCAATGTACTTGTGGAACCTAAATTTGGGGGGAGATCATACCAAACATTCAGGCAGGATGTGTAAAGAGCACTCACCCCTTCAGCAGATTATCATCTGAGCCCACCATCGTTTTCAGCACCTCATTTATCTCTGCATTTCTTGCCATATAGAAAAAGTCAGTTTTTTGCATGACATAAAGCTTAGAATTATATGTTATATAAGAGCACAGATTGGATCATTTGTGTTATAGTCCACAATTTTTGGTCACACCACTAAAGATGTTCATCAGTCTGCAGTATCACTTGTCCTTTAATTTACTTACATTCATGGTCCCCAGGGGATCGATCCGACTTGATTCCTGGCCCCTGGCCTTTTCACTTATAGGAAAATATCTGAACATTTACTGATGGAGTGGCACAAAATTGTGTACAAAAATACGTTAGTGTGTGTGTGAAGTCTGGTAGACATCTATAGTGCCTAGGGTGCCTGTACCTTAATGACTCTGACTTTCATTTTCCCCTCAGGATAAATTGCAGTAACTTTTGTGATTCCCAGATGTTCCATCTAGAGCCACTATGAGGTCCAGATCAGTATTCTATTTTGATTTCTAGCCAAAAAACTGCTAAATGAATAACATCCACCTTAGTTTCTGCTGTACTTTGTTTTCAGTGCAAAGTGGGGGAAAATGCTAAAAATGCTTTTAAAAATTGTGTTGAACTTCATACCTGTATGCGTCTGCATGTTAGCATTGTTACTGAAAACATGTTAACATGCTAACATCAACATTTATGTAGCTCAAAGTGCCAAAGCACAGCCTCACAGGGCTGTTAGCACGGCCATAGACTCTTGGGCAATGATATATGTGATCAAACTTTACAATAAACATACTAAATTTAACTCAAAGTTAAGTTCTTTGAAACTACTGTTTCCAAAGTCCAGAATGAACTGTGAATCTCTGTTTATTTGAAGCTATTTTAGTAAATATAGTGTATGTTTATTGTTCTTCTAGTCCCTTATGAATACAGAATTGTTGCTGATATTACAACCGTATTGGATCAAGTCTGCTTCATGCTTTATGTGACACATGGCTCTGTTCTTGTTTTACCTTCTTGATGAGAGTGTTTCTGGCACAAACATCATGCAGTTGCACAGGTGAAGTAAAGCTAGTTTGAACTGAATGACTCAATAAAGATCATGCTGCATGATGGCAAATGAGAGTTCACAACACAAATGCGCATAGAGAAATTAGGAGCCATAACACTGAGAACACATGAGGTTGGCTCTCTGATGCACACCTGATGTTCTCATATAAATTCTTGTATAATGTGGCTGGAAGAGTAGGCTAACCTACTATCCACCACAAAGCTGTACTCATGCCTCTTTTCCTCCCACATGAATGAAAAAGGCTATCTTTGAGGTCTCTCTCCAGTCAATAGTAGCAGTCTGCTCCTAAATATACTTTTCTCTGTTTTCTTACTTTGTCTAGGTAGTGATACAGTTAATCTGCTCTTGGTGCGTTGATGTGCTCCTTGAGGAGAGAGCAAGAGAGAGAGAAGCTCACGTAATATGCCGAGAGAACAAGCAGGAAGGAGTGGCGAGGGGCCAGGTGACTCAGAACATGTGACAGGGGGTCAGTGCAGTGGGAGGTGGTGAGCCGAATGACTGAGGTGTGAATCCTTGTCGCTAATGGAAGCATCCGCCTCCACAAAGCTCTTTCCTGAAGTCTGCGATTAGCTCATCTCCAGCCTTGTGTTCAACCACGTGCATTTACCCTTGAGCTCTGTGTTTAAATATTCTTTTGTAAAGTTGTTCAGAAAATTTCAGTTTATTAAATAAGCAAAAGCTGCTGCATTTGTTATACAGGTGTACAAGCACAAAGGCTCCTACTAGCAATACAGGTATCTATGTATCATCATCAAAATGTCTATTCAGTTTTTATTACACGTTTTGGTATAGCACAGCTTGGCCGTTTTGCATTATGTAAAATCTGAAATGCTTTCACTTCACACTTCTCCGACTAATCTGACCATTCAATGTGCCTGTTGTTGGTTGCCTTGGTTACAAAGTCCTTCAGTGGGGCATCATAGAACAGTACTGTTCCTGCTCAATGCAGAGAAAAGCATCATTTGCTTTGGAAGATGGAGTATGTTGGGTGCTGTATATTGCCAAATTTAGAAGTTTCTTTTGTTGTTGTTTATTTGTTTGTCTTCTAGAGGTCCCGGATGTTTATTTATGTCTTACAGCAAGAAGAGACAAAGTATTCTTGTACACTGCCGCATGGATCTATGCAACAATTGTCTCTCATGCAAGAGGAGCAGGAGCAGTTGTTGAATGATGTTTATTGGATCCGCTCATTCATGTCTACCACCTGCTCCCTCACATTTTTGCAAAGTGGATCTCATACAGTGCAAAATTGCTGCATCTCATTAAGCCAACTTTAGACTGATTTGTGATGCATTCAGGTGAAAAACAAATTTGTTTCTGGTTCTTCTGAATACCTGCATACTGTATCTACCTTCTGTAACAACAATTACAAGGGTGCATGGCTTTTACTATACACTTGAAGTCTTTGGAGCATTCCAGGCAAGACGCATAATGTCAGGAAGGTGTAAAAGATGGTGTTCCAGTTTCCTTAAAAAGACTATACGTAACTGAAATGTTTACAAAAACAAAGTATTAAACTCCTAATGATGAGTCTACAGAGAATCATCCACATTTTTACCTCCCCTGCTTTATAATGTCTTTCAGCTCATTGTTTATTTGTTCAAAAGCAACTTTAATGTTTTGGTTCACTCTTATTATTCTCATAGTATCCAGTCACACAAGGCAGCTGTCTTAGAAGAAAAGGCTTCTAAAATCCACCATACACTACCTGCTCAGCACCAAACAGCAAACAGACACAGCTGGTGACTAGCTCATGAACATAGTGCTGCATCTAGCAGCTAAAGAGCCATATATTTCCCTTGGGAGCTGGTAGAGACCCAAAACAAAGCTAAAAGTGAGTGTATGTTATCAAAAGGTAAGATTCGCTCTCGAGAGCCAGTGTGTGGTTTGTCCATTGTGGGCTACTGTAAAAAAATAAGACAGCCTTCATTATAGATGTATGTAGATATAAAAATCTCATTCTAAGCTAAAGAAAACACAACAAGTCTTGGATGAAAACATAATTATGCAGAGTATAGCCCATTTCTGCTAATGAATCCTTCTAGATCTTACACAATGCACCTTTAAAAGGAGATAACATGTTCACAAGTGGCTAGAAAAATTAGCTATTACAGGTTTAATGCTGTGTTTTATTTAGGAAATAAATTTAATGACAATTTGTAATATGCAATACAAATAACAAGCTTTGGGGGCATATATGACTAAATTGCCTTCTTTAGAAAAGAAAAATCACTTCTTTTTGATCCATCTGGTGACTCAGACCTCTTTTAACATTTCTGATTTAATTGCATACTGTCTGTACAAAAGAGACACGCTCTATTACCGAGACCCTTGCCCCCCTCCTCTTTCTTCTGCCTTTTTGCCAGCAGCCAAAATTGCTCTGTTGCACCTTTCACAATTACAAGCTGACAAAGCTGAGCTCGTCAACATGTTTAAAATCCAGCTCAAAGACAGAAAATGCACACATCATAAACTGTCAAATTGCTTCTCAATCAAGGTGTCTAAAAACAGTGCAGTAGTTTACTACTGCAGCCTGATGCCTGAATGCAAGTTCTGATTCACAGGGTCGACTCAAAGCACATCTCTAACCATGTCTTCACAATGACAAATTACCACAGCATGAGGAAGCGCCATCGACTGGTTGTCTTAGGGTTCTGTTATGCAACTTTAATGAAAATAGATTTCCTCTGTCCTTCACCTGTGCAACATGTAGCACCGACCAGTACAACATGTAGAGGAGACAATATCAAAAGGGGTCAAGAATCTAATAACAGGACTGACAAATGAAATAAAACTAACATCAGAGCCTGGGAGCTTTAATCTTCACTTTATCTGCACTATATCTAGAAAATGATCTGATTTTCTGGTGCACTACAGTAGCTTGAATTTGCACAAATTTTGATTAGAATCCTAGGATCTCACTGGGAATTTCCACACATTTCATCAGTGTGTTGTTGCACGGAGCAGAATAATGCTGCAGACTTGAACTGATACATAAAATGTCAGCTGAGAAATTACCTTGCACACTCACATATCATGAAAACTGCCATCTATTTCTCCAGGATGCAGTCAGCAAACATGACATATCAATAATAATATGTTCCATCCATCACAGCCTTTATCACTTCAACCGGTGTTACCTATGCTACTCTTGTGAATGAGAAAATGACAGACCACACAGCTGGGGTGACAAACTGAGTGGTGACAACAGCAATGCTCCACACAGGAGGTCTGTTACTTCTAATGCAAAGCAGAAAGGAGGGGATGTGCCAGATCATGACTACGATAACATCACCACATGCTTGTGCATACCCAGCTCACTCGCACATGAATCGACACTGAGGTGAAATATGAATCAATTTCGATTTAAAATTCCCCTTCAAATTTTTCTATTTGTGGATGCTAGGCAGGGCGGCCCTTTGAAGCTGCATGGTGCCAAAAGTAACCCTTACACTAAAGATGCAGTCTCCTTGTGTTTGATATTTTTTAGTGGAAACTTCTCATAACTAATGACATTCATAGAATTAGAGTCGCACTCTCTCTTTCTTTTTTTTATTTGACACTGATTTCCTACTCATACACAGAGATGCCAATGCCACATATCATTACAACATTCTGCTCCTGATAAAACCCATAATGTCTGATGACAGACTTCCTATCAGTGACTTCTTCCCAAATGCCTGTGGCAAGAAGATACTAACTAAAAGAAAACCATATGGATGAGAGTGTTGAGGATATACACTGACATCACATTTTTATGATAATACCTCCATCATCAACACTGAAAAGCAAAAATACCTTTAGTCTGCAGTGAACAGGCATAGCTGCAATACCAAGAAGAAAACGAACAAAATATGTAAAACTAAACAAAACAAAACAAATCAGTCCAGAACTGATAATGAGGCACCAGGCAGTCAGAGCTCTGTGGGAGCTGAAATGTGACCAGAAGTTGAGCATGTTGATACATACTGTAAGTGTACTGTATATATGGTACAACTACTGCATTCATAATGTCTGGATGAACCTGAAAAACTGGTTTCTAGTTCATCACTAAATATGCAGCAATCAAAGTGAATATATATATA
>NW_018127898.1:7801740-7803962 GCF_001952655.1 Monopterus albus | reverse complement strand
CATTCATTCTTCCCTCGATTGCAACCAGTCGTCCTGTCCCTGCAGCTGAAAAACACCCCCATAGCATGATGCTGAGGAGAGGCTTCCACTCTGCCCTAAAGCCCCGACTGGTGGGGGGCTGCAGTGATGGTTGACTTTCTACAACTTTCTCCCATCTCCCGACTGCATCTCTGGAGCTCAGCCACAGTCATCTTTGGGTTCTTCTGTACCTCTCTCACCAAGGCTCTTCTCCCCCGATAGCTCAGTTTGGCTGGACGGCCAGCTCTAGGAAGGGGTCTGGTCGTTCCAAATGTCTTCCATTTATGGATTATGGAGGCCACTGTGCTCTTAGGAACCTTAAGTGCAGCAGAAATTTTTTTTGTAACCTTGGCCAGATCTGTGCCTTGCCACAATTCTGTCTCTGAGCTCTTCAGGCAGTTCCTTTGACCTCATGATTCTCATTTGCTCTGACATGCACTGTGAGCTGTAGGGTCTTATATAGACAGGTGTGTGGCTTTCCTAATCATGTCCAATCAGTATAATCAAACACAGCTGGACTCAAATGAAGGTGTAGAACCATCTCAGGGATGATCAGAAGAAATGGACAGCACCTAAGTTAAATATATGAGTGTCACAGCAAAGGGTCTGAATACTTATGACCATGTGATATTACAGTTTTTCTTTTTTAATAAATCTGCAAAAATGTCAAAAATTCTGTGTTTTTCTGTCAATATGGGGTGCTGTGTGTACATTAATGATGAAAAAAATGAACTTAAATGATTTTAGCATATGGCTGCAATATAACAAAGAGGGAAAAATTTAAGGGGGTCTGAATACTTTCCGTACCCACTGTATATAGAAAACAGTTGCACATTTCTTTGATTTTCTCATGTATATTTCTTTTGCTTGCAATGGAACAACACAAAAAGCAAAGGAAAAAGCCAAACCATTCCACACAGAACTCCAAAAATGGGCTGGACAGAATTATTGACACCTTTTCAAAATCATCAGAAACAGTTGTATTTCATGCATGTGATGCTCCTTTAATTTGTAATGAACCTCACCTGTAGCAACCAACAGGTGCTGGTGGTATAGAAATCACACTTGCAGCCAGTTAAAATTGAGAAAAGTTGACTCAACCTTTGTGTCATGTGGACCACACTGAGCATGGAGAAAAGAAAGAAGAGCAAAGAAATGTCCGCAGATTTGAGAACCACAAGTGGAAAAGCCTGGATGATCTCAGGGCTTCAAGTCCATCTCCAGAGATCTGGCTGTTCCTGTGTCCACTGTACGCAGCATTGTCAAGATGTTTACAGCCCATGGAGTTGTAGTTAATCTCTCTGGATGTGAAAGAGAAGAATAAATCACAGATTGCAATGAAGGATTGTTCAAATGTGGATAAAGAGCCTTGATCAATGTCCAAACAAATCCAATCTGAACTGCAGGCACAGGGTGCAACAGTATCAGCTCACTTTCCATCGCCATCTGAATGAAAAAAGACACTATGGTAGGAGACCCAGGGGGCCCCACTGCTGACACAGAGACATAAAAAAGTCAGACTGGAGTTTGCCTAAACTCACATGAGGAAGCCACAGTCCTTCTGGGAGAATGTCCTGTGGACAGATGAGACTAAAATAGAGCTTTTTGGTCGAGCACATCATTCTACTATTTACAGAAAATGACAATGACTATGACAATGATTAAATGGGTAATTGAGGGGATATGCAAACCATGAACCCATGTTTTTAACATGTCGTTTTGACTTGGGCAGTTCCCCAATAATATGAAAATAGCAAAGGTTATTCCACTGTATAAATCTGGTGTAAAGCACAACTTCACAAATTATAGACCGGTTTCTCTGTTGTCACAATTTTCAAAAATCTTGGAAAAACTCTTTAATAACAGATTAGACACATTTATTGACAGACATAAAATCCTCTCTGATTGCCAATATGGTTTTAGGTCGAACCGATCGACATCTTTGGCCATTACCGACTTGATGGAGGACATTACAAGTGCTATGGATGAGAGGAAATACACGATGGGAATATTTATTGACCTAAAAAAAGCATTTGACACAATCAATCATGAGTTATTAATGGATAAGTTAGAAAAATATGGGATCAGAGGAATGGTTCTGAATTGGATTAGAAGTTATTTGACACAGAGGTGTCAATTTGTGAAGTTGGGTGAATACCAATTGAGTGAGTTGGACATTGTATGTGGAGTGCCTCAGGGTTCTG
>NW_018127898.1:7785269-7801439 GCF_001952655.1 Monopterus albus | reverse complement strand
ATACTTAGAGTATGGCGTTGAAAACTGGGGAAATACATACAAAAGCTCACTTCAACCATTGTATATATTACAAAAAAGAGCGATAAGAATTGTGCATAAGATGGGGTACAGGGATCACACCAATGTAGCTTTCATACAGTCTAAATTGTTAATATTTTTTGATTTAGTGGGATATAAGACTGCTGTGTTTATGTATAAAGCCAAGAACAATTTATTACCTGGTGGAATTCAAAAACAATTTAATGAAAGGGAAGGGGGATATAATTTAAGGGGTCAGTTAAATTTTAAAATTCATGCTATACGTACAACCAAAAAAAGATTTCCTATTTTTTTGTGTTGTTCTGATGCAAACAATAGAAATAAACATGGGAATACCAAAGAATTAGTGATTGCTTCTATTTTGTGGGAAAAGTGGTGAATTATCTGATATAAATGCAGGGGGGGGGGCATGACTGTATATATATTAATATATAGGACATGTTAGGGGCTTTGCACTTATCGTGTGCTTTGTCCTTCTTTCCAAATGACCATGCAGAAATGGTTTTTGAGAATCTACTTTATTCAAAAGCTGATTGAGGGTAAGCCAGAATGTAAAAATACCATATCAATAATATTGATTGCAAACCACTGTGGAGTGTGTAAACAGATAGAAGGTGGTCTTAATTAGGGTTTGCGCTGAGGCAGGCACATACTGTAATTAATAACAACATTTTCTCTGTGAGCATCTTCCCTCTTCATGCTGAGATTAACTGCTTAATGTCAGATGCTACATGGCACGGCTGCTGTAGGTATCTCTACAGGATTTACTGTATTTGCTCAAGTATCCTCTTCATTTTACTCTCACTCACTTCTCACAACAGGATATTGATCTGGTGTTAATGGAGTGAGCTTTTGCACAGCTTCAAAAATAACCCATGTGTTGCTACAGTTAGTCTCTGATGTTATGGTGTCACTTTTTTTTTCTTGTTTGGTTTGATGGGTGAACAGCAGCAGTAAAACCAGTGAGGCAATCGAATGGAGCTTGTTAACTAAAATATCGCCCCCCCCTGAATCAGAGATGATGCTGGCATCACTTTATATACAGTATGTGGAAGGGAATGTCTACCTGATTTATTTTGTTGACTTACAAGATGTGGTTTTCGAGCATCATACAGTATGCATATTTGCACAACATATTTGTGAAATGGAATACATCTCCATGATGGCTGGATTTTTTTTTTTCTAATGACTAAGCATGTATCTCAATCATTTCTTCTGTGCTGCATGGAGCTTTTTATATGTTTGGTGGTTCACTGAGTATACTTCAGATACCTCACATGTGCGTTTTGTAAAGTTGGAACAACAGTCATCCACTGCAGTGGCTGAGTATCCACATGCTTTTGATTCTGCTCTTCAACGCAAGAGACTACAGTCACAGTCCACACGCAACAGTTCCCAAAGAAAGAGCCAGTCCTACCTTAATACTTTAGATGCAACCGTTCCACAGTTGTGGGATGTTGTATCTGACATAAATCATTAAATTCCTCCCTTTTCTTATTGTCTTGTACTGATCTAATGAAAATGAATCTGCCCTCCCAGGTAGACACAAAAACCCTGAGTAAACTAACAGCAAAATGGACAAACAAGGAAACATCTCTGTTAAGCATCAGCCTCCACTTCTTAGACCAGAGTGTTTGTGATAAATGATTATCTCGGATAATAAATAATCTTTCCACATGATATAGTATCATCACTGCAGTACATACCAATACAGTATGTGCCCCAGTATCACCGTTCAGAACATTGCACTCTTTGACTGTGTAAGAGCACATGTGCTACATTCAGACTACATGCTGAAGTAACTCAGATCTTTCCAAGTGACTCAGATCTGATCTCTTCATGGATGTGTGAACAAACCAAATCAGATCTTTTCACATCGGAATTCATGTGTGGATTTTTAAACATCGCCATCATTCAGTGTCAGCCACAAACCAGTAAAAATTAATATGGAGGAGAGCAGCAGAAAGTGGAGCTCAGTGGAGAGATGAAGATATGTCACTTTTGTTGAACATTTAAGGAGAAGCTTACAGTTAAATTTGTGCATGCTTGACCTCAACGGTGTTTGTCACTTACAAACATGAACCATCAACAAAAAAATTGGATCTGACAAAAAGATCAAATCTGAGTATTAAGGCCACAGTGTGAACGTACTGTAGTGGTGGTGAAGTTAGTTTAGTGTGTGGCTCTTGCACAGGCGCATTAGTGGCAGAGGACTCTCAAAGGGCCCATAAAAATTTATTGAGCACAAATAAATGCAAAGAAGAGAAAAAATTATTCATAATATCATCAAGACAAAAGACACTTGCATTGCGCAGCATGTGCTGTAATGCACTAAAGGCAGAAAGTCATAAAAAGACTGCATATTGGGATGTACTTCTAGAGAAAGCATAGATCTGAATAAAATAAAAACATTTGAATGAGCAGGCTTACTAAAATTAACCTCACAGCTATTTAGGCGAGCCTGCTGTGCTCTGCCATTATTTATTTATGCTAGTTATTTATGTCATTCAGCATTATTATCCTTATTATTTCACTGGTATTAGCAAATTTGTAGGTATGCTGTCACAGATTCAAAGCAATCCTCACATTTCCAGGGTTCTCTGTCATGCCTACATCTCATACAGAATGTGGATACAAGTGCGGATACGACACAAAGTTGGAGTAGCTCTCCCCAGAGATCTCATTGTGTACAAATCGCGGGGCTATGTGTTAATCTGCTGTGCCTTCCTGTAGCTGCTGCTGCTGCTGCCAAGGGGGCCGCCTGGGGTCCAACGCAGGTCTGGACCTCTTCTGGGATTGAACAAATCATTACGTACAGCTCACTGGTGACCTAGCACGCATCGCTTCTCCTCTATGGCTTTAAAGAACTGTATAGCATCAGTCTCTTGAGGATATGCTTCCATGGTGGACTTTCTACCCCTTGTGTGAATTTGAGTGTGTGGCTCAGCTGGGTTCCTGGGCTGCTAATGGTGCAGAGCTGAACTTATACTAAATTCATAATAATGGGTGTCAAGAGATAGATTGAGACTTGATTACAGAGTCTTGGTAATATCCTAAAACTGAACATCACAGCTCTCTGATGTTCTTCTGGGGCACAGAGTAGACCACAGTTCAGAAGTATTTGTGTCAGTGTCTCAAAGGTTGTTATGGTAAAAAGCCTAATCTATACAGTACATGCTGGTGGCAGCATGAGTTATCCCCTATGAACTCAAGCCTTTATAGTGGAATAGGGCATATGCTCAAAAGGTTAGTCTACAGTACATGGACATGTGTTTTGAATTAAAAAAAAGTAGTATTTGATGACCATTACCCTCAAAAAGTAAAAAAGGGTTTTCAATTTTTAGATAAGCCCTACTTACATCTATGACATGCATATCTAGAGCCCCTGTTGAGCAATAATAAGAGTTGCCCTGGTTTAAGCGTCCTCTCACAAGAGATGAGAAACCACAAGAGACAGAATGTCATACAGTATTACTGATCTTTGACATGGCACTGTCTGTCCTGATTTTTCACAGGGGAGGGGGACACTCAACATTAGTCAGGTAAAATGATCATTACACTAGTCTATATATTACTCACTGTTGTGGCAACAGCATCAGCACAGAGTTGCAGCATCAGCACTTAAGTATGCCTGTGGAGCCATTGAGGGAGTGCTAAAATAAACTCCTAGAATAGAATACACTGCTCAGATTAAAGGGTTTATGGGAGAAGTTTTTCCTTATCTGATTCGAGGGTTTAAGGACAGAGGGTGTCCTATGTTGTACAGACTGTAAATTTTGCCATTTGTGATATTTTGGCTATACAAATAAAAATGAATTGATTTGACTCTTCTAAAATGAGAATGCAGAATGAAGAGATCAGTTGTTTTCTGTTCATTCTTAATTTATAACCACATTTGTACCCAATGTAACTGTGAAATTTGCTAATTATATTCAGATTAAACACCTCACTGGATTTATGATTGATGTCAAATTTCAGAAACGTTTCTGTAGGTTTCAGGTTTAAATCTGCAACTTTAAATAAAATTAATTAATCCTTGCCCAGATAATATAAAATCCATTTAATTGCAGCTCTATTGGTGGGTCAGTTGATGCAGAGGCACTATTTCAAAAGTCTTTTATTCTTCATTCTGTCACATATTATGTAAGAACCTTAAACTGTTAGGGTTAGTGTTATAAATAATAAATGCATCAACAAAAGGAGAAAATCTTTAGGACATCGCATTATAAGCTTTTTCTGTGCATTCTGCTCCGACTTCATTGGTTCAGCTATACAGAAAACATCACAACTTACCCTGACACCAAATTCCGCCTCTAAACGTAGGATCCTGTGACTCTCAAATTCGAGTTTGTCCTCGGAAAACCCGCTCCCTACTCCCGCTATACTAAACGTTTCTATGAAGTTTAGATAAATAAAAGTACTTCTACATGAAATTCTTGCGCTCCTGCGGTCGGTAGTACTGTACCATCTGTTGTGGCTGTGCGCGTCGAGCTCTGCGCGGTGAGGAGGAGAGCGGAGCGAAGGAGGGGGGAGGACATTATCCAGAGCGCACAGCGGATAGGACAGCGCACACGGGAGAAGGGTCAGAGACACGTCTGAGCAAGTTCATGTCTTTACCCACTGATCACACTGTTTTTTTTATAGACCACAGCCTCGGGGCTCTGCTAAACGAACACATGGTGAAAGATGCACCTGCACCCACTGTCATTTAACCCACCATTTCAAATAAAATAATAACACCCTGGTTAGACAGATATGAATCCTGAAATTTAACTTTAAAAACCCCCAGTAAATTCAGTAAACCCATGGAAATTGCGAATATCATATACTGCAGGAGAACTTACAGTGTAACATGAAAGTCTAATTGTTAACCTGAATTCATATAGCAGTACATTATTACATCAGTACATCATTTTCAACTACAGGTTCCAAATAAAAGGCATAAGCATTTTTGAAAAATGGAAGGGTGAAGGGATGGGCCAAAGCATTATTTGATATTAATCCAATCAATGTGGTGTTGCTGGCAACAGGAGCAGGTGGCCTGTCAAAGCCTCTGCAGCTGCTCTGTGCACTGCAATTGATAAAATAATATCTTTTAAAGACTGAATAAGGACTAGAAATTATTTATTGGCCAATTAAATTACATTATTATTATGATCATTATTATTACAGTGGCACACACCAGACTCCACAGTTTTAGACATAGATTGTTATAACTCCAGAGTGTCATTTTGTGTTTTATCAGAAAGACCAAATTACCAACCCCATCTGCTTGTGTCTGACCGATGAGTGGCCTACTGGTTTAAACAGACCAGCTCATTCCTGGTCTCCAAAACCTTCCATTAACAGCCATTTGTTCTGAGGTCCTTGAGACAAACATTGAACCATCACCTCATAAAAAGCACTCATGTTGATCTGCTTATGAGCGTGCTATAAATGACAGCATGTATAATAGTTTGTAGAGGTGTTTCTCATAAGACTGTCAGTCAAATCACCCAGACTTGCTTAGATGGTTGGTTCACCCACACTTGAAAAGAAATTCTTCTCACCTAAAACTACTGGTAATTTAAGGGTTGTAAAGGTTTTGGGATACATTCTGAGATAGATTTTGAAATTTCTTCTTACACTGGAGGTGAATGAAACCTGAGCTTTGGAAATTTTGACTTAAAAAACTCAACAGCAACACCTCTTTCCAGAAAAGGTGTCTGGATGTTACTCTAGATAGTATTTCTTCAATAGAAAATGCTTCCAGTGACATTATGTACTGGGTGGTGGCAGAAATGGATATGAGAAAATATGTTTGTTTGCAGTTGGGGTGAAACAAGTGTTTAAACTGCCAAATCAAGCCTTTTCTGATTGTTGTTGCAGATGAAATTGCACTAACATTCTGTGATTAGCCAAACCCTGCAAGGCCCACATGTCCACGCATACTACAAATGAAGCATAAGCGGAAAATGTATACCTACATGCAACTCTGAACTGAAAACAGTAAATGCTCATGGACTGAGACACTGGATACTCAGAGAGCAGATGGTTTTCCCTCAGTGTGACAGATACTGTACTATGCCCCACATATGTTCACAGCGATGAAATCAAAAGAAAAAAGAAACAATTTGCTACGAGAGAAACTGGAGTCACATTAAAATGTTTTTTAATAACAGTTCTGGATGCATTATCATTGCCAATTCTTCAGTTTTAAACTGAATTCTTGCATAGCATAAAATAACGCATAAGTAAGAGCTATCTCTGTTTTGTCACCTCCTGTAAACAGAACTGGATTCCTCCTCCGAACGCTGCTGCCTCCTCACCCACATGTGCTGAAATCTGCTAAGGCAGGTGAAGATGGAGCCTCCCACCCAGGATGGGTATTTTTGGCGGGGCACAGACAGAACATTGACCCTCGTGTCTCTGGCTGCCATCTGCAACCACTGAGAGAAGCCAAACTGCCATACTGTCCGTTTACATCTCTGGCCAACTGGGACCATAATTCTTCAGTTGTTCACATTTCGCTTGCCAGGCTCTTTCTCTCTAATGATGGAGTGGTGGCAGAGCATTGCACTCATTTATAAGGGTCAGTGAGTTATGTTTGGGAAGCTTATAATACTCTTCTTCTGAGGTATGATAAACAGCGCTTATTTTTTCACCAACATTCACATTACAGGCCTTAATGCTCAATTTTAATTTTATTGTGAGATCTGATATTTTTTTGACACAATCGCATTCATATTTGTAAGTGACATGTATCCAGAACCAAATTTTAACATCACTGAGGTCCTAAACTTCCACACATGAGCAGATTTAACTGAAACATGAGCCACATATTACAAGAATAACAACAGTAATGTCATTTGTGCAATGGTCAAATTAATTCCATCAAACACTGCGCAGTTTAACGTGTGGTCCTTCCAGTTGGCTTGAACAGAAGCTTGTACATAACAACAACAAAAGTGAAACATCTTTGTTTCTCCACTGACTGTTGTGGTTTTCCTCTGTTTATTTTTATGGTCTGTGAGGGCTGACACTGAATGATGACGACAGGCAGTATGTGCATGTGCAGGGGAATGAGATACTGAAAAAAACACTTGAATTCTTATGTCACTGTTCTGACGGTCTTTAAGATTCCAAGTGGTATTACATGAATCAATTTACCTTTGAAAAGATACATCTATTAATACAGAAATGTGGAAAATGTACATTTGCTGTATGAATTGTTATAACACATCAGGGTTTCTACTATGAATTTCTCTCTCCAGTCAGGTCACGCCAACAGTCTCTTTTAAAATGCAAATGTATAATATAATAGTTGAACAATGTATCTATTTTTAGCTTGCTAGAGATCCATGAAATTGTTGTTTTCTGGTGAATCTGTAGCTCTAACATGCCCCTGTAATGTTATAACATTAGCCTATATTTTTATTCACACAGCACCTTTGATAGCCATCTCTGTCAGCTAATTGACAACTAGCAGCATTCATTATAAATGAAGGTGCGTCACATCGTATTGAATGTTGGGACAGGGTGCCATTTTGGGAGGAGGCACTGTATTTACCTGCATACATTCTTGTGTTGTTTGGCTAAAAAGTTGTGTAAATCATTTAGTTTTCACTTTAGTGACTGTGGTAATACAGAATGGATAACTAGCTAACTGGAGCTGACTGTAGCTAACTCGTAGAGCAACAAGAGCAAAAGACTGAAAAATTACTGTGCACCCTGATTTCATCTTCTGGAGCTAACACCTATCGGCAGATAACACAAACACTGCAGATGAATTGATTTCTGTCCTGTCTGTGCTCAAACTGAATACTAAAGTTAACGTTTGGATGTGATTGAACAATCTGCTACTATATGTAGCTGATAGTAGTAGTGGGATTGTATTTATTTTTTCAAAGTTAATGTATGTATTGTATATATCTATGAATGACAATGAGCATGATGCTCCCAAAATGGTGCATTTACCCAAAATTCAACACGGCATGACTACAAATTCACATTCCCTATATTCAAAGTTAGCTTCACAGGTAGAGAAATGAACTGCATGTTGTCCAAAAACCATGAGTTTAACTTTAAAGCACAGGCGCCTTCTCACTCAGTTAACATTTTTGATTTGATTTGATTTATTCTTTCAAGCATGTAAAGACAGTCGATATGTCAACACACATAATTTCACACATATCCACAAATGCTAATCCATTTTCAATTTACTTATACCTAGTACATGCTTGAATGGGTAGGAAGAAGTTAGACTTATCCAGTCCTACCCCATAACATCATCTTACCAACATTGGTTTGCAAGCAGTATCTCTACATAGATAATTTTGTTCTACACCACACAAGTAATCTACTAAAACATTATTACAGATTGTTAACATTCTTACATAATTACATTCTTAGATAATTATCTTCTACACCACACAAGTAATATTCTCAAGAATTATTACATAGTGTTAACATTCTTACACTACACCCACAATGTTCCACCTAATTAATCATTAAACCTGTTCTTGCATATATATTGATTGACACATACCTTTATATTTATGTTTAAACACATCAATTCTATTACTATTTTTTATGTCCACACTTAAATTATTCCATAGTTTTACCCCACTTATGGAAATACAGAATGTTTTTTAAACACAGCAATTATATTAACATAAAAACACAAATAATTATAAATAATTAGCCTCACTTCTGACAAACTTCATTGGTTGTTGTGATTTCCTGGCCATGTCCTGTTTTGGACTTTTATTTCCATTTCCTGTCTCATGCCACCTTCACCAGCCCCAGCTTGACTCTGCCCCTGACTGACCTCAATTACTGGCTCCTGTTCCTTGTTGTCTCTGCCTGGCCTGCCTTTATAATCACTTCACCTCACCCAGTCAGTGTGTTGTCAACTTACACCCATGTCACTTCAGCTCTATTATTATTTTCACCCTGGTTAGTTATTCTTTAGTGTCTTTATGTCACTTCACTTTGTTGATTTTGCTTGAACTTCTCTACCTACTGTAAAACCTCCTGCAACTGGGGTATGAACTGATTAAAGACAGACTTTTATTTGTATGCTGTTATTTTTTATCCTCTAATCAACCAATCTGAGCATGTTTAACTCTATAAAGGAGAGAGTGTGTTATTTGAGTGAACATATAAAGTTTTAAGTTACCTGTGAAGCAGAGTCATTTATGAGTTCTTGTTTTTTTTATGTCTGCATTAACCACCTCTGGGGAGAGACTGCTAATTTGTGAGTTTGCCTGTGAAGAACAATTTCCCTGAGTGCCTGTCATCCTTCATCTGTGTTTAAGTCATCTGTCGACCTGCAGATTTACTCACCTTTAAGGCTGGAGTCTGTAGCTTTGAGAATTGGGTGCATTTGGGTAGTACAACATTCTGGTCCCTCCCTCTGCCTCCCCGCTGAGCTTCTGCCCTGGCTCCTGCAAAGAGGGGTCTCGTGCATACGGAGACTAGTAACCATGGCAACAGGGCTACACACCGAAGGAAACACAAATTTTACTCCACATACCTGGTTAAAAATGTTTTCCAATGACTGTACCCTTGCTGTATTTCACCAAATACCTTTTCCTTTCCTTTTTATCTACATTTCTTGATATGGTCACAGTTTAGAGAAAGAAGGTTTGAGCTCAAAATAATTTGCCCCTCAGCTGCTCCTACCAGCACATGGACTGTTAGAAGGGGAAGTGTGTGGTTGAGGTGCTGAGCCTGTGGAAGATGGGGCAGAGGACAGGGAGTGAACTCAGTACTCAAGACTACTCGTGAAAATTTGACAATGCAAAGGACTGCATTTGAACATGTACATATATTATCATCCATAGTCTATTATACTGTAGATCTCTGTTATGAATATTGTTTACCTTTTTTATGTGTATCATTTTACTATAGGAACACATTCAACACCTGGATTTACAGCAAGCAGATTTACATTGGATTTAGTGTTTGGCTCGGGACCACAGCTGTCATTAGCCAGTTGGTACCTGTTCCTCTACCTGCACCTCCTGTTCCACAGCAACCATCATGGTCAGACATGAAGAGAAATGTCAGTGTTTGAGAAGAGAGAATGCTGCCACAGATGTGCATTTTGACACTGCTGCACATGGAAGGAGTACTGCACCTTATAAGGAGCATCTGGAATGACTTGCTGACCTTCCAGATGTAGGTGAAGACAACTTTTTCATTATGCAGCGTAGAGTTTGTGCATGGCAATGTGGGACTCGAGACCGGGTCACTGAGTTGTCATATCAAACTATGTTTTGTTTTTTGTTTTTCTGTAACTTACTTTCCAGTCAAATGTTTGATTGCAGAGATGCAAACAAACATGCCATTTCATTATACTGCCACACTTCTAATTTTGAAGAATATAAAGACCTGTTATAGCAGCACTGACAAACATATACACTTGGTAATAGACGTCAAAGTACCTTACCAACACAGTGACATTTTATAGACATTTGCTAACTTTATTTGGCAGAGGGAAAAATAAAGTATGGTCAAAAATGCATTTTGGTATTAGCTGTGTTTGGAGAGCAAATGAAGTTTATGTTGTGCTGGATGGTGGTAGATGCTTCATTCTTTGACTCTACATCAACAAGCTAACACCAAAATATCTCAGTGGCAATGCCTGGCTTGTGAAATAACAAATGTACTAGATTGATTAGCAAAACTACTTTTTTGAAAATATCTTTTAACTGTGGACAGATCAACAGCAGTCTGCAATTTAAAATAAGTTACTCTTTTAGCCATGGCATGTAATCTACTGCTAATTCTGTTTGGTAAAACAATCACACACTACCACTGCATGCTGTGCCATTCATGACATCATTGTTTTTGATATGACACAGGATCACAAAAGGGACTATATATGGCAATTTAAGTTTACTCTCTGCAATATTATTATATGAATGGCCAAAAGATTATCCAATTAACAAGTGTGAAATGAGCAATGCTGAACTGTTGAAACGTGTGCACAGCGCAATGTCTGGAGGGTTTAACAGTTACAGCCAGTCACTTTGTTTCCTGTCACGACCGTATCAGTGATGTAATGAAGCAAAGCAAGAATTATTGCAGAACATATATTCAGCTGTCCTCTCTCAATACTGGGACAGAAGAGGCAGCTGGGGATCTGTCAGCAGGATGTCGTGTTGTTTAGGACAGATCCACAGTTCCTCGTGGTGCTGAAGTCTCAGATGTACCACAGTGAACCTGTGATTTCACTTCTTCCTCTGTGGTTGATTGTGATTGGAGCAGACTCTCAGTGGCACTGAGACATGGCCATGCAATCGAGTCTAGCACTGCTTATCTGTCCACTAGCTCCAGAACTGTGTTTTCCTGTGAGGTTTGACTGTAGCCTAATGGATATTTCATCTCCTTTCATTTCAGAGAGTCTGGCCTGATTAATTCAGACACTTTGCATCTTCACTGCTACCCTTCACATGGTCTACATATGTGCTCATTTATTTTACTAGGGTTTGTATTTTATGTAGTTTTTTTCTGTCCCCAATCTTCCTGGTCACAGACAGACTGTGCTGTTTCTCTGCAAACGCCTGAACAGCGTCTGTGGCCTTGTACCGTAGCATCACAATGTTCAAGCTGCAGTTGCTATAGCAACGGGTGATTAGAGGGGGTTATTTTTCTGTATTTGTGAACATATTGAAAAAATTTTATAGAAAAATCATTTTATAATCAGTGTATATAATCAGATTAGCGCTATAGCAATTTGTACTCACAGTATCACAACACTAAGCTGTCTAAAAGGCTTTAAGACAAATAAATGTCAACATGTTACTGTCTGAGGTCTGGTATACACGCTATAATATGTCCCTTGTCTTCTGGTGCCTGTCCGTGAAAGGATGGTTCCTCTGGCAGCAAGTTACTGCATGACAGCATCTCCTGAAGGAGCCCAGGATGTGAAGTCATGAAGGGCACAGGGGGATTAGTATCACCCCTACAGTGGGGGTGCTGCTGACACGTTACTGCCACTTTTAAAAGTCAGAGCAGGAGGCATCAGCATGTGGTGAATACTTGTACTGACTATAAATATGTGCAGAAAAACTGTTTGCTGTAGTGAAATTGTTTTTAATTAAGATCTGTAAATTCAGGTGTGTGTTTCTCTTTTTCACAGATACATTATCACTTACATTTCATAGTTTTGGCATCTTTTGAGATTTCACATTGACCAAAAGCTATTTTGTCATCTAACTTGTTCTCATCTGTGAGCACATAGACTCTTGTACTGTAATTAAAGTCATGGACATTGTTAGAGAAAGTCAATTCCATCCTCCCTATCCAGACTATAACAAGCCCATCACAGCACTCAGTGGCCTCTTTATAGCCTGTAGAGTCATGCACTTCCCCCTTACTGGGTTTTTTTTTTTTTTTTTTTTAGCATCCTGTATTATAGCTAATGGTGAAATTAAAATTAAAGGAACTGAGAAGATAGTGTCTGCAGAGTCTGTTTTTACTGTGTTATAAAATACATCAAAAAGTGGTTTTGAACAGTTCAGTGGTTAAAAAAAACTTGAGAACTTGCTGTCATCAATTTATCTGCAAAATAAAATACTCTGCCAGCCAGAATTTTGTCACTTGTATGTCTGTCATACTCTGACTCTGCCAATCCCTGATTTTTATAAACTTTTTTGTAAATTCTTGGTATGTTTGTATTACTTTTCCTCGATGTAATTTTATGTTTTGCTTTCTAATTAATGGGGCCCTTATGACATCTGGCAAATGACCATAGATGAAAATTAGCCTATGGCTACTTCTGGCGCATTTTCAAAACTGTTTGTCAGTGTACACCGTTACTCTGTAAAAAAAAAAAAAAAAAGGATTTAACAAAAGTTGCAATCATTGTTAGTGTTAGTAAAGCCTTCTGTCAGATTTTTAATCCTTCAAATGAAATATACATCACAACTCGTAAATGTTTCTGAGCACTGAAGAAATCACTTCATCCAATATTTACTTAGCAGTAAAGAAATTCCCACTAAGGCTGAATGACGAATGTGTAAAATTTAGCATTAGACTGTGCCAAAAATGTTGCATTTTGTTGTACTGAACTAAAACAGAATGTTGCTCTAATGACACTGATTGCCCTTGTGCAGGTGTGTGTGTGTTTATACTGGACATCTAATGCTGAAGCTCAGAGGATTTTCAGTGCAGGCACACAGCCAAGTGAGAGAGCTGTTCAACATTCAGATGTCTTCTTGTCTGTTTATTTATGGCAGGTATGTATGTCAGTACTTGCCAACCTCCACTGTGCTATTTCTGGATGTCCTGAAATAACACTGTAAGCTCATTTTTGTCAGAGGCCTTGAGGGTTTAGTTTAGATATGAATGAATTACCCATGGTCACTGTGGCGATAAAACTCCATAGATTTTCTTTTGCAACTTCTGTATCCGAGGGAAAGGCAGGTAAAGCTCCAAAACTAATGTTGATATCATCACAAATCAATCAGAATACTTAAAGGAGCAGTGTGACATTGTGGGAAAGACAATTATTTGCATTCTTGCCAAGAGTTAGATGAAAATGTCAATGACAATTTTGTGTCTGTACAGTAAATGTGAGCTACCACTAAATGTTGGTTTGCTTAGCTTAGGGAACAACTAGGCCAGCTCTGTCCAAAGGTGACAAGGTCCACCTATCAGTCTATCCATAGCTCCTTAGTTAACATTTTATATCATGTTTGTTTAATCTCAACATATTTAAGTCTAAAAATACTTTGCAGTTTTGCAGGGGCTGATAAGTGTGAGGATGTTTCAACACTGGTTTTTCTACAGATAGAACACACAAAGTTGAACTGATCTTTTTGCAGAACTTTGAGCAAGAACTTGAATAAGTTTAATCCCCAAAATGTTGAATTCTTGCTTTTATTTAGTCTACAGTGTATCACAACATACTGAAAGAAATCCTCACAAATAATTATTTTACTGTAAAGAGTGAATCGGTAGAAAATAGGTCAACATGACCCTTTGTTTGAGCTCTGAGAGGCACACTGGCTCTTCTACGAGTCTCTGCATCCTACAGTTATCCTCAACACCTTTATTTGCATAGGTCCATTGGAATTAATTACACGAGGCTTCAGAGAAGCATAATTCCAAAATCAAGCCAAACTGCAACACAATTCTTATAACCCTCTGTTCACTGTGGCGGGTTAGTGTGGACAGGGGCCCTGCAGCGGCCTCATCGTTTGGCATTTGGCTGTAATTGGGCCTCATCCTGAGTCTTTTCAAACTTCCTCAGAAATGTGGTTAGATGTGACAACATGAAATAAGCGTATACTGTATGGCTTCTATATAATGTGACCAAAAATGTTCTTCATGGATAATAAAATTATTTTATTGTAGTTTTGTCTTATCAGCTCCAAAAGATGGTTCAGAGACATGATGCAGTTTTATAGTTCAAAATGTATTTGTCAGTTGGAAAGTGAATGCATAATGCAAATTGTAGGAGTTGTAGTTGTCATTATTTATCATATTGTATTCCAGAGCTCCTCTGTCACCAGGACCCCTTGACATACTGTAGTGATGAAGCCCATGGTACCTGCTCTCACTGATCATTGTCCATGTCATTCATTACATTTACCACTGTCCCCTTACTGGTGCAGGAGGAAACAAGTCGAGATAAGTTGCCTCTAGATTTTGAAGAGTCCCCTGTAATTCTACTGAGCAGCTGTAAAAGTCATCACCGGTGTCTTGGGCCCAGCTCTTTGGGTCCATCTGTCAGACTGAAATTATAAAGTGGGATGGATGCCAGCATTGCTGTAATCCTCAGTTTTGAGGAACAGTGAAGCACACATTATTAACCTAGATTTTAACTGCATGTTGCAGTAGCTGTCTGGTAGTTGAACTACGTTCAAATTTGCATAGTGATTCAAGCAGTTAAATTACTTTTTGCCACTCGACTGTACAGTACTTCATTTATTTAAAACTGGGAGCCCTAAAAAATGTAAAGTTTAAAAAAAGGAATATAGCATTTCATAAGTCCCACCTTTAAGTTCTGAGCACAGGTGGAAAATAACTACACTACACTGTATGTATATTTACTCAAGTACTGTACTAAAGTACAACTTTGAGCTTTCTGTACCTGAGTATTTTCATTTTTTGTTACTTCATATTTTAACTTCACTATATTTTAGAGGTAAATATTGTGCAATTCACCCCAATACATTTATTTTATAACTTTAGTTACTAGTTAATTTCAGCACAGATTAATACAAAAAATATAGTATAATTATAAGACCTCATTGGTCTATGGTAGAAAATTCACAAGCTACCCAGCAGTAATTCAAATTAAAACTAGCTCCCCTTCACCAGCTGCAACATTAAATGTGATGTTCACAATAATGCATCAGTAATTATAGTACAATAAAATGACTTTGCAGTACAATGACTATATTATGAATATACGGTAATGTGAAATTCGCCATTCTGCATATGTTTTCATGCTAATTCTTTTGTACTTTTATTTAGGTACCATTTAGAATGCAGGACTTTGACTTGTAACAGAGTATTTTTATACTGTTGTATTACTACTTTTACTTAAGTACAGGATCTGCGTACTTCTTCCACCAGTGGCTCTGACATCGGAATGTCATTCGGACTGGATAAGTGTGGTCGAATGGTAACAAGGAGAGGGAAGGTAGTCAGAACTGAGGTGACTGTACTACCAGAAGGCAACATAGCAGATGTTGAGGACAGCTACAAGTACCTTGGGATCCCGCAGGCAAATGGGAACCATGAAGAGGCCGCAAGGAACGCAGCAACCACCAAGTACCTGCAGAGAGTAAGGCAAGTCTTGAGAAGTCAGCTAAATGGAAAGAACAAAGTCAATTAACACCTACGCCCTGCTGATCATCAGGTACCCCACTGACATAATAAGCTGGCCAAAGGAGGAGATAGAGGCCACTAACATCAAGACAAAGAAGATCCTTACAATGCATGGCAGGTTTCACCCCAAGTCCAGCATCCTGAGACTGTACACTAAGCGGAAGGAAGGAGGCTGAGGATTAGTGAACGTCAGAGCCACTATCCAGGATGAAACAACAAAGATCCATGAATACATCAGGAAGATGGCCTCGAGTGATGACATGCTTAGTGAACACCTCAGGCAGCAGAAACCAGAGGAAC
>NW_018127898.1:7779282-7784824 GCF_001952655.1 Monopterus albus | reverse complement strand
TATAGATATATAGATATATATGGGTAAGACTTTATAGAGCCCACAATGGGGAAATTCCAGTGTTCCAGCAGCATTAGAGAGCAGACAACAAAACACCATAGGGACCTCTGAGAAGCAAATCAAAGGCACCTAAAAACAAGGGCACCTAAAAACAAGACAAAACATAGCACTTGAGAGAAATCAAGAACAAGAATATTACACCCCCAAAATTAGTTCCACAATGGGGAAAAACCCTGTATATCAACAGCAGTAGAGACTAAACAAACAAACCTTTTTGACTGTTTAGTATTGTTTTAGTCGATAGATATGTCTATACTGTGCAGCACTTTGGGCCCTTCTGAGTTGTAAAGTGCTATATAAATGCTGTTTTTTTATTATTAGTATTATTAAACAACAGACACCATAAGAACAACAGACACCAAAGGATCTCTGAAAAACAAATGAAGAATACCCAAAAACAAGACAGTACAAGCATTTCAGAGAAATCAGGAACAAGATATTGCTCCCACATTCAGTCCTACAGACAGAGCAGTCTGTGGTCAGAGGGGGACGGGAGAAAGTGTATGCATTCCTGGCATTAGCATACAGTAGGTCCAGAGTTTTTTATTGTCCTTTGTGTGGCACTTAAGATACTGGGTGAAGTTTGGGAGGGAGGCATGGTTAAGGGCCCCCGAGATGAGGATTAGAGCCTGTGGGTGTGGTGTCTGCCGCCGAGACATATATACATATATATATATATATGTTCAACATAAACATAATAATACAATCCATAAGTTGGCTGACTAAAGTACAGTTAAAGTAAAGTCATAGTTTGCTGAAAGAAAGAACTAATACTTAATTCGTTAGCACAACGTATATACTGTGAAATCAGTTGGTGAGGGTGGACCTGTGTTAAACTGTCCATCCAGATGCAGTAAGTTATTCATCCATCCATCGATCCATTATCTATACCGTTCATCCTAAAGAGGATCGAGCAGGGACTGGAGCCAATCCCAGCTGACACTGGGCAGGAGATTTGACACAACAGATTTAGATGCAACTAGCAACGCTGATGCTTCCTATCACATGCTGACTGTGAGCTGTCATTTTAGGATCAGTGTCTCCTGATACAACCAAACCTCTGCTGTAGAACATTTTATCTCAGACCTTAGGTCTTGGATGCTATATACTTAGATCATCTGAGTTGCCCTCCTGTGAACAACTTTTGAATCACAGCCACCTCACCAACAGGGGTGGTTCACAGACAGATGGTTTCTATGACAACATTATTTGATAAAGCTCTTCCAAAGCAATCAAAAGACGAGAATAAAAAGCCACCTACCCACCCATGGAAGCTAAACTCTTTTTGCTTTGCTGGAAAAGTTTTGCAAAGTTTTTGGTTTGTTCCCCCCTGTGCACACATACTATACAAACACCCAGAAACTGATTTGTGTGCTAATTGTTTTCACTGTTATTGGCATTCTGTATGAGCAGTGGCTAACCACTACTCTAACATGAGAATGCAGAGTTTACTGTATGTGCAGACCCTGTGCAGAATGTCTCTGTGTGGTGGAAACAGCAACTGATCATTGGCCTTTGTCCCCTTGAGCATCTCCAGTAATCATTTTCTATTGGTTTTAACATGTTATTAAAAATTCACTACAGATCCAAACGTTAAAAGAGAATCACATCAAAGTCAAGGTTCAGAGGATTATGCAGCCAAGCTGCCTAGCTGCAGGGATGACAGCCTGTTCTCCACTTTGCTAGGGTTGGATCAATAATGCTGTGATATCCAATCTATGATCATCACATCTAATTGTTGATGCTGATGGATCATCTCTAATTCTGGTATACTGTATGAAGGGTAATCGTGTTATTTATTAATTTAATTTTGGCATATGAGGTACGTCACAAAACATGTTAAAAGTGGGTCATGCCTTCAAAGATGCAATGCAAAGCTTGTAATATTTCTGTATGAAAGCTCATTAAATAGCTGATAAAGGTTGAAAGGAAGGAAAAGAAAGAGGGAGACAGGAGGCAAGCTCCCTGGACAAGCATGTTATTGTGAAATGTTGCAGAACTCTGACACAATATTAGTTTTTTACAGCTTTATACTGTATCTGATGGATAAATTCATTTTGACATATTCTCTTTGGCTCAGATTTATACATTTACACCAGCTGCAATTGGATTTTAACAGAAAGACATAATTGTCCTCCACTTGACAAAAAATGTCATAAATAAAAACCTCTGTTATTGTGCAAAACTGACAACCAAATTGTGCAATGCACTGATAGATTTGTTCTCACCAGTCTATGACTTATTGGGGGATGGGGGTGCACAGAGAGCCAGAGCATAAATGTCATTTTAAAATACACTGCCTTCCTGCTAACACATGACCACTGTCTGATTATCACTTCATACCTTATTTGAAAAACTGCATGGATTTCTTCATAAAGTCAAGGAATTTTAACCCTTTGAGTCATTAACAAGGACTTATGGTCTTATACATTTTCAAGAAGTTTATTAAGAAGTTAGACTTATGATGACAAATTATTTTTTTTTCAGATTCAAATGTGATGATACTGTTTTTTTAGTCATATAAGCAAATAATTATTCCTTGGATTCATAAAGTCTATACACAGCGAGTGATGGCAGATGCTGTTATTAACACTGCATCATGAATACAAACTAGCTGGCAGTGTCTGACCACTCATATATCTGTAGTCCTGGGGTGTGCTGTGCTGAGCACATTATGTACATAATCTACTTCAGCTGGACAGTTGTTTCTTGACATATCCACCCACCACACACCAACAATGTTGACAGTTTTTTTTCCCCATACATCATATATCCTGGTAACTAGTGGTAGAGACTCAGAAAGCTTGAGCCCCCACTGATGAACTTCTCTTCCATTTTGATTACAGTTTCCAGTGAAATCAAAGTCATTATAACTGACCCATGTCTGACTGTTGCCCTCACTGCAGTAGAGGATACTCGCTGGGCCTTCCTCAGCTTTGTAGTGCAGCAGGGCACGTTTGGAATTTGTCAAGCTCAGCGGGGGGCTCAGAGCTGCAAAGGCGGGTCTCATTCACAGTGAAACAGTTGTCACTGTCTCAGCGTTTTCAGTCCATACATGTGAATTTCCTTGTGTGTGTGTCTTGAGTTAGAAGGGAGTTAACTGGTTTGTGGGAACGAGGGAGCAGAGGAGCTGACCTCAGAAGTGGGTACTGTCTCTGCTCTTAATTACCAGCAATTCCAGCTAATGTATGGTTCATAGCTTGTTGAGAAGACTGACTGAATCAGCATTTTATCTCCGTCACCTAACAATGAACAGTTGGAGAACCAGTGCCCCCTCCCCAACTCAGCCGATGTGTAACTGTCAACCATGTCAGTAAAAACAATAAAGCACTGTTTACATGTTGTGAAGAATAGCTGGTGAGTTTATTCAAAATAAGCAGCGGTCCAAAAGAATTCCCAGGATTATTAAGATTTTATATCTGATAGTGCTGCACGAGACTCATTAAAAAGTAGCTGCAGATGGAAAAACACATAAATACATGAGCGCAGATTGTTTGGGATGAATGTTTTCCGAGAAGCACTGACCTTGTCACGCAACATATATTTCATACTTACACAAATTTAATATGGCCATAAGTGGTATGAATGTGTGAGCACATTGCGCTGAAAGTAATGTATCAAGTAACAGGCTAAATCCAATTTCAGAAACACATCCCCTTGAGGTAAGACTTTGATGGCTTGACTGCTGATCGTTACTCAGGCACACACACACACATTGAGAGTGAGAGAAGAAAGAGGAGGTGATTCTTCATTGTATTCTTAGACATATTAGAGAAATTGAATTTTTAAGGGAAGGAGCATCTTTCATTTTGTCACTATGCATCTAACAATGCTTATAATTTATTTTCTATCTATAAAAGCAGATCTTCCAATAGTGGTTGGGCATGCTGAGTTGACATACCACTATTCCATCAATAAACCTTTATAGGCCTGGTAATCCCATGTGCATTGATCTTAGATGTAGGCATGAAATAGGGAGGTTACATCAACAAATGCACACACACACACACACTGACTGTCACACATATAGATGTTGCTTCAGAAATTATTCCGGCCTAATTGAAATGATTGGAGGAGTCACATATGCAGCACATGGTTCCTTTAATTTAGCTAAATTAAAAGGTAAAATGTGCACTTTTAGAGACATATTTTCCATGACAGCTGAGTAAAAGAAGCTTTCCAACCTGAAGGATAACATTGTTGGCAAATAAAGTACATTCTCACTATACATCTGATTGAAATCCACAAGAGTACAATAAAACTTGCTTTATTTGTTATGCATCTGCATTGGTTGCTCCATCCCTCAGATGTCCAGTATGTTCACCTGTCAGCAAACTGCAGAGTAAAACTCAGAACTCCCCCCAGCCAGAGGTCTCAGTCAGATGATGTAGCTCTGTACAATAAGCCTTCAGGGCAAGATTTGGCAGCAGACAAGAGTGTGGAGAAGTAAAAACTGTCAAGCCACAAACAAAGATGGATGGATTTGAGACTTCGGTGTGTGAAACACTCTGCTTCCTGAAATGGATCCAGAGCTACAGCAGTATAGTGGTAGCATTTACTAAGTAACACACATTAGTACCTTCAAACCAGGTTTATTTTGCAGATTCTAAATGTTGGTTTTGTTCTTTACTGGACACTTGTATCTGTACAGCATATCCCTGCATCTTTTCTCCTTATGCGGCAGAAACGATCTGGTGCTTGCCAGACTGGCTCATGAATTTACCATAATGTGTCATAATACTATGATACCTTTGCCCTGCAGTGAATTTCTGACATGACATAATTATGTCTGATTGCCTCTAATTATCTGCGCTAGTATTTCCATCTTAAGGGGCTGTTGCATTTTCCATCTTCATGTGGAATATAGCTATTACTGTCTTGATCTAATTTAAGCTGGCAGTGTGTGCATTCTTCCTTCATGTGCTTCACCTGGAAGAAACATAAATCACTAAGAGCAGAGACTGTTGCCCAAGGGAGCAGAGAACACAATGACTTAGTTACACAAAAGCCCCTGAGTCAGCAGGAGTCACTCACTGACCACAGGACACTTCTTCCCACTGGGATACGTTAGAGAAACAGCCCTTGTGGCAAAATACAAATCTACACACACAAAAACACACTTCTACAAATGGAAGAGGAAGAAAGAATTTTTGTCAAGGTTTTGTAAAACTGGTTTGGTGATTCAGGTGAATATGAAGCCATATGATCTAATTCATCACTCCCATAAAGAAGCTACGAATCTAAGACTGGCTCAGATTGTTGTTGCTTCTTTTTTAGATTACCTCAGGACGTTCACATGAAGAAGCTCGATTGAACCAAACCATTCATAATGCATGTTGTTTATCACACATGCTTCAAAGGAACATCCTCCATCATCCTGTGTATCTCTTTCTATCCATCCATCCATTTTCCTCCGCTTATCCGGGACCGGGTTGCGGGGGCAGCAGTCTAAGCAAAGATGCCCAGACTTTCCTCTCTCCAG